>NW_027185850.1:27502504-27516545 GCF_028583685.1 Petaurus breviceps papuanus | reverse complement strand
TTACATTTGTGCAACCTTGAACAAATCACTTGCCCTCTCTAGACCTGGCTCCTCTGAAAAGTGGGAGGTGGGTGGGGGGATGGGTTGGCGTGTGTGTGTGTGTGTGTGTGTGTGTGTGTGTGTGTGTGTGTGTGTGTAGGGAATGAACTATTAATCTCTAAGGTAACCTAGAGTCCTAAATGTATGATCCTCTGACTCTGAATTCAGTTGTTTCCAGCATTCTGCCTTGCCTCATTATGAAGGATTACTAAGGCTGGGGGAAACCAAGATTCTTAGAGCCTAACCATCCGTGGTCCCAAAGAGAAATGAGCTGCTTGGAGAGGTAGTGAGCTCCCCTTCCTTTGAGAAGAGGCTGGAGTATTATCCATCAAGGAAACTGTTTCTGGGATTGTTGTTCATGGGGTTACACCCCTGGGGTCCCATCCAGCTCAGAGTGTGAGATGCTGAGCTTCTCCAATTCCTTTCTATTGGCACCTTGCCTAACTCCAGAGGCAGCATCTTTCTGTTGCTCCAGAGATCCCTTCTTGAGACTTGGTCACTGAGGCTAAAGCCCAGGGTGGTACCTGGGAAATAGCAGGCTTGACGAGGTCCAGAAATAGGCTTTCATTTCTATTCAAAGGATGCTCTTCTTTTTCCTAGGCTTGAGTCCTAAGCAGGGGCCTCCTCCAGGAAGCCTAGCCCGAGTGCCTTAGATTTCCCTGAGCTGAGCTGACCTTATGTAGCCCTTGAACCTCATGGCTATCTGCTGCACAATGTAATGTCTTTGAAATTCACCTGGAGGATTCGCTATGATTTCCTTTATGGGAAGACTCCTTGAGTGTGGATTTTCTCTGTCACCAGACTGGGGGCTCCCAGAAGGCAGGAGCTCAGTTCTCCCACAAGCACAGACATAGGCACTGTGAGGACTCAGGAAAGACCTCAGGTAATTGGTCAACTGGTTGACTCAGAGGCCAAGTGTGTTCTTGATGGACCAGTCATTATAGGAAAGCTGGGTTTGCCACAGAACTCTCACTAGAGATCAAGACCCAACACTAGTCCTTCGCTGACCCCTCACCTTGTCCCTAGACCAAGCCCCAATTCCAACCACAGAGTGAATTTTGGCCCAGGTCCCAGGCTAAGTCCTGATCCTGGCCTTAGAATTAGGTCTGCCACAAGCCTGACTGTGGTCTCTCCCTTACAGAGTTCACATCCTAACCCTGCTTTGTGCCCATTTGGCCTCTCCATTGTTTGAGTTCAGGAAGGGTCTGGAGAAAGTGAAAGGCATCCTGCCTCCCTCTTCTAACCTCAGGGCTCCTCCCTGCCCCTGCCCCTGCCCTCTGCCCTCTGCCCTGTGCCTCTGACTATGGATGAGCAGCATTGCACAGAGATCTGAATTCCCACTGGGACAGAGTAGAAACATTTCAGGGCCAGGAATCCCAAAGCCTGGGCTCCAGCCCTCCTTTATCCTCTTGCCTTCCTTGTCTTTTCCTGCCTCAGTAGCTTGCTATCTCTAAGGTTTCTTTTGGTTCTAAATTTCAGAACCTCTATGGTGAGACCAACTTGTCCAATTGGCCCCAAACCTCAAGACTTCTTCACTCACTGTGAGACCTGAAAGAAGGCCCTGCCCCTCCATGGACCAGTTTCCCTCTCTGTGAAATAAAGGAATTAGATGTGATGATTTCTAAGTTTCTTTTCATTTCTAAATCCTCTAAAATTCTTTATGTGATTTTAGGTAAGTTACTTCATGTTGCTGGGCCTCAGTTTTCCCTATCTGTCAAATGGGGATAATATTACTCATCTTCCCTCCTTTCCAGGGTTTTCTTCTGAGATATATTTACCCTCTTTTTCCTGACCTGTGCTCCAGTCTCACTTCTATTAGTCATTTCTTACATAACCCCAGACAAGTCCCTTCCTCTCTCTCAACCTCAATTCCCATCACTGAAAAATGATGGGGGTGGGGCTTGATGATTTCAAAGCTTTCTTCTAACTCTGGGGCATCCCTCTTCCTTGATGGCTGGACCAGCTTATTGCCTCACAGCCACTTGAAGGAACACCACTCATTCTATGCTTTGGTCAAATCACTTGCCTGGGGATCCCAGGTGAATTCAAAAGTGAATTCAGTGACTGCTCTGGGCTTTTACAATAGCAGCATATGCATGAACAAAAGTCTTCCCAGTGATGGGACAAGGAACCCTTGCCCACCCCACCGAGCCCAACACCCTGATTGGGAGCAGCTATTTCCCAAAGCTGGGGGTTGAGGGTTCTAACATTTATCCTCCCAGACATTTGGTTGAAACCATGGGTCATGTGAGAATCTGTCATTCCAGTTCCCATAGAGTGTGGGCAGCCACTTCAATCCCATAGTCCCTGGGGGAGGCAAAATACAAACAGTGACTGCCCTCACCCAATCTAAAGCTTGCTCTGGACCCTTAGGGAGGAAGACGTTAAAGTCACAGATAGGAAATATTCATTTAGCTAGGTGGTCGGCAATACAGTTTAATAAGTGTATTATTAACATATACATCATAAAAATAAGTTTATCATAGAATAAATATGCTTTTTTTAAACATGGACAAATATATTACAAAACAAGCCCCATAGTACCAGGGGAAATTAAGATCCTTCTACAAAAAAGAAGATGTAAGTCAGTATCATGAGAAAGCTTTTAGTGTTTCCCAGAAATGTGTCAAACCCTCCCCAGGAGGCCTGAATCCTCCCGGGATACTGGGAGACATCCCCAGGAACTTCCCAGGGGCAGGGGAGGATGGCCACACCCTCAGAATCAATTCATAAATTACCACAGTCTATTCCAGCTATTGCACCTGGGATTGATGGAAGTCAGGATGGCCCCACCATATGCAGGAGGATGGTGCCAGTCATGACGAGAAGGAAGGAAGTCAGGGGAGAGGCAACCAAGGCTGAGTTCCTGGAAGGCCCTGGGGGTTCTGGTGGGGCTGGTGGTGGCCGATGCTCCAGCTGTTTGGCAAACCTAGTGGGAGGCTTGGCGGTGTCATAGCCGTTGGTGGCCTTGGATGGGGAAGACACTGTGGTTGTACTGGAAGGAAAAAGAAATACATGCCTTCAGTTCAATAGGGACTGCCCATCTTTTGAGAAAAAGCTCCCTCCCATCCCTCCCTTTGCCAGACCTTGGAAGGTTCCATAGCCACTGGCTGTCATTGGTGGGATAGGGTTGGGGGAAGGGGATGGGGGAGATACTCTTCCTGTTGCAGATTGCAAAAGAGAGGCATAGGAAAGAATGAATTTATTCATTCTACCATCAACAAAAATGATAGTAGTAGCAGAAGTCATACGTGTGTGTATTTATATATTATATATATGTAGTCTGAATATATAGTCTGAATTTTATATCTATAGTTATATATATTATATATAGTCAGAAAGCTTGCCAAACCCTTTCCATATGTCATTTTATTTGACCCTTACAATAACCTTGAAAGGGAAGTATTATTCTATTACTCATGCTACTACTACAGACCAAAAGACAGAAGTGATGGTATGTACAAGGACATCCAGGTAGGAAGGGGATCAACAGGGAGAGAGCTTCTGACTTCAAGTTTGGGGATCCTTGCATAAAAACCTTGGTTGTGTGGTTAGTTGCATGAGTGATTGATGATTTTGATAGACTGGTATAACATCCCCATTTTGAGTGAGAAAAATAGGCTTAGAGATATGATATGGTTTCCACATAGCTAAACAGCTAGAATTGAAACCCAAGTCTCTCATGATCTTGGGTCTATCAGACTTTTCATTATATTCTACTTCTAATACAACCAACCATGCTACTAAAGAAACAACTATTCAAATAATACCCCAACCATCTATCCAATGAATCATATAACCAACCAGTCCTTATCAAATCACCATAAAACCACACAAGCAAATATCCATCCATCAACCCATCCATCCATCCATGAATCCACTCATTCATCTATCCATTCATCCAACCAACCAATCAATTGCCCACCTGCAACTATCCACCGAAACAACCAACCAAAAAACTGTCCAATCATCTAGCCAACTAACCAAAAATATAACCAAGAAACCATTCATCTAACCATCTAACCAACCAACCAACCATTCTACCAAATAAGAGACCACTATCTAATGAACCAACCAGTCACTATATCATTCATCAAGTCAACCAACCAACTAGTCATCCATTCAGTGATACTATCCATCCAACTAATAAATCAACCATCCAACAATATTGCAAAGAGTTCTGGATGTGGAGTCAGAAGGCTTGGGTTCAAATCCTCATCTTGACAATTACTAGTGATATGACCTTGGCAGAGTTATGTTTCCATTTCTATCTAATTTGATAACCAGTAATGATCATACTTTCTTTTGTTCCCTAGTCACAGAATTGTTAAGGGGGTCATATGAGCAAACGGTTGAAAAATACCTTGAAATCATAAGGGACTGAACATAAATGAATGATTATAATTCAGATGTTGCCAAATATGAAGATGGACAAAGTAGAGAAGGTCCCTGCTCTCTGGAGGCTGAGAAGAGTCAGAAGCCCTGTGAGCCAACAGTACTACAAGCAGTTATAAAATTACTCTGTGGGCAGATACAAAATGGCCATCCTCCTATAATATCTGAAACACTGTCACAATAACAGAAAACCAGTTCAGTGGAAAGAGGTCACAGGATTCAGAACTGGAAGGGACTTAGGGTTTACCTATTCTAACCCCCTCAATAAATGCTTATTGAACAAAATGCCTGGAACGTGGTTGGTGCTTGATAAATCTTGTTAGTTGATTAAGTTCCATATGAAGAAACTCAAGCTCAAAAGAGAGATGCCTAAGACCACACAGAATGTACAAGAGAGAATTTAGAGTCAAAGCCAGGTGGACAGGTGACATTTATTATACACTTACTATGTGCTAAGCACTGGGGATATCAAGAAAGTCATATTCTAATGGGTGTGTGTTGGGGGGGGAACAATATACAAATGATTGCGTACAGACAAGCTGTGTAGAGTACAATTCCGTGTCTCTGCACAGAGCGCCTGGAGTGGTTTCCCTCCTAATCTCCAGCTTCTAGTTTCACAAGGAGTTCAAATCCCACTTTCTACAGAACCCTTTTCCTGGTCTCCCCCACTTCTCAAGCCACCCCTCAAGCCCTTTAATAGCTGATTGGAGGATGGATTAGAGTGAGGGGACAGTTGAGGCAGGAAGATCAATTAGAAGGCTCCTGCAATGGTCCAGGCAAGAGGTGATCAGGACTTGAAATATGGCAGCTGTCTTATGAGTATAACAAAGAAGATACATATGAGAGATGGTGTCAGGTTAGAAACAATATTTGGTAGCCAAAGGGCCATGGGGGTGACTGAGAGTGAGGAACTGAAGATAACAAGGTGGGTGGGGGACTGAGAGGAAGATGGTGATGACCTTGATGGTCATTAGGAAAATAGGAAGAAAGGATGGTTTCTGGGAAAAGATAACACGTCTTCTTTTAGACACCATGACCTTGAAATGGTTAACGGATATCAAATGAGAGATATCCAAAAGGCAGCTGGTAATGAGGGTCTGCAGCTTCAAAGAAAGACTGGAGTTGAATCTATGGATCTGGGGGGGGGGTCACCCTCCTATGATCCCTAGTTTCCTTCAAAGCATGATCCATTAACTGCTGATAGCTCTCAGATTGTTTTCATTTGAGGAAACATGGAAAAATGAAAAATACATTGTCTTTGGAGTCATAAGACCTGGGTTTGAATCCTATTTACATCACTTGTATGATCTTAGACAAATCCTCCCTCTCCCCGCCCCAGACCTCAGTTCTTTCCTCTGTAAGATGAGAGGGTTGAGATAGATGATCTCTTTTCATTTATATGTATTTATTATTTTATTTTTTCCCACTTAATAGCATCTTACTTTTTCCAATTATATGTAAAGATGGTTTTTTTAACATTCACTTTTATGAGATTTTGAGTTTCAAATTTTTCTCCCTCCCTCCTTTTCTTCCCCCTCCCCAAGACAGAAAGCAAGCTGATATAGGTTATACCTGTACAATCATATTAAACATATTTCCACATAAATCATGTTGTGAAAGAAGAATCAAAACAAAAGGGAAAAACACAATAAAGAAAAACAACAGCAAAAGTAAAAATAGTCTATTTCGATAAGCATTCAGACTCCATAGTTCTTTGTCTGGATGTGGATGGCATTTTCCATCATGAGTCTTTTGGAATTGTCTTGGATTGTTGCATTGATGAGAAGAGCTAAGTCAATCATAGTTGATCTTTGTACAGTGTTGCTTTTACTGTGCCTGGTTCTGCTTACTTCACTCAGTAAGTTTATGGAAGTCATTCTAGGTTTTTCTGAAATCTACCTGCTTATAATTTTTTATAGCACAATGGTATTCCATTACATTCATATACCACAACTTGGTGAGCCATTCCCCAATTGATGGACATCCCCTCAATTTCCAGTTTTTTGCCAGCACAAAAAGAGATGCTACAAATATGTTTGTACATGTGGGTCCTTTTCCCTTTTTTATGATCTCTTTGGGATACAAACCTAGTCGTGGTATTGTTGGATCAAAGGGTATACACAATTTTATAACCCTTTGGGCATAGTTCCAAATTGCTCTCCAGAATGATTGGATCAGTTCACAACTATACCAACAATACATTAGTGTTCCAATTTTCCTAAATTTTCTCTAACATTTATCATTTTCCTTTTCTGTCATATTAGTCAATCTGATAGCTGTGAGATGATACCTCAGTTGTTTTCATTTGCATTTCTCTAATCAATAGTGATTTAAAGCATTTTTATATGACTATAGATAGTCTATAACTTTAATTTCTTCATCTGAAAACTGCCTGTTCATATCCTTTGGTCATTTATCAATTGGGGAATGACTTGTATTCTTACAAATTTGACTCAGTTCTCTCTATATTTTAGAAATGAGGCCTTTATCAGAAACACTGGCTATAAAATTGTTTCCTAGCTTCCTGCTGTCTTTCTACTCTTGGTTGCATTGACTTTGCACAAAACTTTTAAATTTAATTTTCCACTTTCCCCAGCAGTTTTTGTCAAAAAATAAGTTTTTATCCCAGAAGCTAGAGTCTTTGGTTTTATCAAACAGATTACTGCAATTATTTACTACTGTCCTTGTGTACCTAAACTGTTTTGCTGATCCACCACTCTTTTTCTTAGCAAATACCAAATAGTTTTGATGATTGCTGTTTCATAATAGTTTTAGATGTGGTACAGTAGGCCATCTTCCTTTGCATTTTTTTTTCATTAATTACCTTGAAATCCTTGACCTTTTGTTCTTCTGGGTGAATTTTGTTATTTTTTCTACCTCTATAAAATAATTTTTGGTAGTTTGGTTGGGATGGCACTTGAATAAGTAAATTAGGTAGAATTGTCATTTTTATTATGTTAGCTTGGCCTACCCATGAACAATTGATATTTTTCCAATTGTTTAGATCTGACTTTATTTTCTTGAAAAGTGTTTTGCAATTGTGTTAATTTAGTTCTTGGGTTGTCTTGGCAGGTAGATTTCCAATTATTTTATATCGCCTACAATTATTTTAAATAGAATTTCTCGCTGTTGGACTTTATTGGTAATATATACAAATGCTGAAGATTTATGTGGTTTTATTTTATATCTTGCAACTTTGATGAAGTTGTTAATTATTTCAGGTAGTTTTTTAATTGATTCTCTAGGATTCTCTAAGTATAGCATTATCTGTAAAGAGTGATAGCTTTGTTTCTTCATTGCCTATTCTAATTTCTTCAATTTCCTTTTCTTCTCTTATTGCTAAAGCTAATATTTCTAGTACAATATTGAATAATTACTGATGAAAATGGGCATTCTTTTTCTACCTCTGATCTTTTGGGAGACCTTCTAGCTTATCCCCATGACATACAATGTTTGCTGATAGTTTTAGATAGATGCTACTTACTCTTTTAAGGAAAAATTCCTTTTATTCCTATGATCTCTAGTGTTTTTAATAGGATTGGGTGCTATATTTTGTCAAGAGTTTTTTTCTGCATCTATCGAGATAATCATATGATTTCTGATAGTTTTGTTATTGATATAGTCAATTATGCTGATAATTTTCCTAATATTGGACCAGTCCTGCGTTTCTGGTATAAATTCCACCTGGTAATAGTATATTATCCTTGTGATAAATTGTTGTAATCTCATTGCTAATATATATATATGCATATATATACATATATATATATAAATGATATTTATTTCAAACAACAAAAATATTTCCATGATGTAAAGGGGTAAACCAAAGATACTAGTTTCTTGTGCCTCGTGCCCTTGCCATTAGAATTAGGGTAAAAAATTATTCATAATTAATTATTTTGCTAAAATTTGGTAGAAAGCTTCTTTAACCTGTTCTTAGAACAAATTCCAGTTTTTCTAAATTCTTCTCTTCCCTTCAAATATTCCATTTTGCATTCTTCATAAAAATCTGGGTTTTTATAGTGAGCAATTAAGCATTCTTTTAATGCTGAGTTTTCTTTCTGACATTTTACCACCATAAGAAAATCAGAGTCTTTGTAGCATTTAGTGAAGTCTTGCACTTGATTAGAACACCTCTCCCTGGCCTTCTCTCTCATAATCTTAGGAATCAAAACATCTTTTTCTACATGTCTGAGATGAAGGTCTTCTGCTTGGTTCAGCTCCATCTTCGGCAGCAGCGACAGCAATGACGTCTCCATTGCTAAAATTTTATTTAAATTTTTTGCATTAATATTCATTAGGGAGATTGGTCTATAATTTTCTTTCTCTGTTTTGGCTCTTCCTGGTTTAGGAATCAACACCATGTTTGTATCATAGAAAGAATTTAGTAGGACTCCACCTATTTTCCCAAATAGTTTATATAGTATTGGAATTAATCATTCTTTAATTCACAGGTAAATACAACTGTCCCCAGATATTTTTTCTTAGGGAGTTCATTTATGGCTTGTTCAATTTCTTTTTCTAAAACAGGGTTATTTAAGCATTTTATTTCCTCTTCTATTAATCTAGGAGCAATTTATATTTTTGTAAATATTCACCCATTTCATTTAGATTGTCAGATTTATCGGCATGCAGTTGGGCAAAATAGTTCCCAATTATTGCTTTAATTTCCTCTTCATTGATGATGAATTCACCCATTTCATTTTTGATAGTAGTAATTTGGTCTTTCCAGGTTTCTCTGAAGTCCACCTGTTCATCGTAATTTTTCATTCTTTTGATTTTGTTCGACTGATTCCTGATGTCTCATAGAATCATCAGCTTCCACCTTCCCAATTCTAATTTTTAAGGAATTGTTTTCTTCAGTCAATTTTTATCCCTCCTTTTCCAAGCTCTTAACTCTTGCATAACTCTCATTTCTTTCCCCAATTTCTCTTCTACCTCTCTTATTTGTTTTGTAGAATCCTTTCTGATCTCTTCCAAGGAGGCCTTTTGGTCTTGAGACCAAGTCACATTCTCCTTTGAGGCTTCACATGTAGGCATTTTGACATTGTGGTGCTTTTCTGAGTTTGTGTTTTGATCTTCCTTGTTGCCATAGTAGATTTCTATGGTCAGGGCTCTTTTCTGGTTTTTGCTCATTTTTTAGCCTATTTCATGGCTTTTAAAGCTGAACTCTGCTCCTGGGGCACAGGAGACACTATCCTAAGCTTCTTGTGCTGGGGGCCAGGGGCCTGGTCACTGACTTTCTGTGCCAGGGCCTCAGACGCTGGTGGCTTGCTCACTGTGCTGGGGTGGACCAGCCTCATCACGCCTGTTGTGCTCTGGGTTCCAGGGCTGGCAGTTTGCCTGCTGTGCTGGAGCTGGAGGCCTCACAGCTGGCCTGCTGAGCCACTGACCTCCTCAGCCAGAACTGTGTGGCCTTGGTTGCTGATCTTGCTGTGGCTAAGAGCCTCCCACTGGCTTGCCCAGACCCTGCCTGTGTTGGGCCATGCTCCCCTTTCCCCCAAGTGAGGCAGACCTTTCCTGAAGCCCTTCTAAGTTATCTGTTTTTGTAGGTTTTATCACTCCAGAATCTGTTTAAAGGCTTGATTTAATGTTGTTTCTGAGGGAAACTGGGGAGAGCTCAGGCAACTTCCTGTCTTCTCTCCACCATGTTGGCTCTACCTCCTAGATAATCTCCAGATGAACTCTTCTGGCTCCAAATTCATCATCTTCATATTTTAATACTAATAGCTGATGTCTACACAGCACCATAAGCTTGGCAAAGTATTTTACTTGGGCTAAGCCCCAGGAGACCTTTCTTGATCCATACCTATCTCTCCCCACCACGAAATTCTCCTTTGTTAGTACTTTGCATCTACATATGTGTTTGTACATTGTTTTGTCTATAGAACATAAACTCCTCAAGGGCAGGTGGTGTTTCAGTTCTGTCACTATATGTCCAGCATGGAGCACAGTGCCTGGCACATTGTTGGAGATTAGCAAAGAAGTGTTGACTGATACACTGACACAGCGTTCTTTTCTCACAACAGCCCTGTTAATATGCAGAGTGTTATGATACCCATGTTTGAGACAAACTGAGGCTCAGAAAGGAAGCATTTTGGATTTCCAGAGCCCCCAGCTCTGACATTCCCTGTTCTAAGCTCCCACCCAGCTCTGACATTCCCTGTTCTAAGGCTTCTCCAAGCTCTATTCCCTGTTCTAAACACCCTCCTAGTCCTGAAATTCCCTGTTCTAAGCTCCCTCCCAGCTCTGATATTCTCTGTTCTAAGCTCCCCCCCAGTTCTGACATTCCCTGTTCTAAGCGCCCTCCCAGCTCTGACATTCCCTGTTCTGAGCTTCCTCTCAGCTCTGACATTCCCTGTTCTGTGTTCTCAGGGCTTTCTTAGTTCAGACTCAGAATTCCATGGTTTTTGATTCATCTGGTCCTTGGAATTGTACTAATCCACAGCCTCCAGGACACATTCCAGTCCAAGGACCTGTAGGTTTAAGGAAGCCTGTTAGGAGCGCCTGGATCTCTCCTGCTCCATTGAGGCCCCAGACCCCCAGGGACAGTGGTCCGATGATAGCGCCTCAGTGCCCCCAGGCCCTTTGAAGTGCCTCCTCCAAGTGTTCTCCCCCTCTCCCATCTAATGAGTTAAAGATGTGCTGCTCCTCTCTCATCTAGCCCCAGCCCTGCCTTCCGCCTGATTGGAATCAGCTTGGCAGGAAGAGAAGCAGCGTGTCATCCTCTCCAGGAGGATGTGTGTGTGTGTTTGTGTGTGCCTCTGAGTGTGTGTGTGCCTTTGTGTGTGTGTGTGTATGCGCGAGCGCGCACGAGCCTCTGTGTTTGAACCGGGGAGGGAGGTGCTGAGCACCAGGTTAAAGGGAGGGAGAGATTTCTCGACGGGGAGTGGAGACGGGCCATCGCTGGAGAAAAGTGAGCAGCCTTCGCTGGGTGGTGGGAGGCAGGCTGTGGGTGGTCTGAGCCTAGTCTGAAGTCATCCCCCAAATGGAAATATGTCCTTGGCACGAGATTTCTTGGGAAGACCAGGCCTTGAATCTGAACTTGGGGCTTTGAAATCTGAATCAGCCATGCAGAATCTCTGGGTAGAAGAGGCCTCCGAGGGTGTCCAGGCCAACTTACACCTGAGCAGGTTGTCCTTCTTATAGTAGACCAGCTAACGAGTCATTCGAACTTTGTTGCAAGGCATGGCCCATTTGCGATTGAAAGCTTTAGGATTATTTTCATTTGAGACAACATGGTAAGGTGAAAAATACATTGTCTTTGGAGTCAGAGAATCTGAGTTTATTTGTGTCACATATTTATGTAATCTTAGGCAATCACTTCATTCTCCCTAGTCCTCAGTTTCCCCCTCCGGACATCAATAACCAGTTAGGTGGCACAATGGATACAGTGCAGGTCTGCAATCAAGAAGTCTCCTCTTCCTGAGTTCAAATCTGACCCTAGACACTAGTTGTGTGACCCTGGGAAAGTCACTTAACCCTGTTTGTCTCAGTTTCCTCATCTGTAAAATGAAGTGCAGAAGGAAATGGCGAAACTTTCTAGTATCTCTGCCAAGAACATTCTAAATGGGGTCATGAAGAGTCAAATATGACTGAAAACGACTGGACAACAACAATCATTGGGAAGGTTTTCCTGATATCAAGCATGAATTTGCTTCCATCCAAGTTCTGCCCTCTAGGGCCAAATGGACTAAATATGGCCAGCCCTTCAAATACTTGAATACAGTTATATTTGCCTCTTCTCCTCCTCCAGTCCCCATCCCCAACAAAGTCTCTTCACTGGTTAAACACGTCTAGGTTCATCAACAGATCTTTGTGTCATGCACTCAAAGCCTTCTTCTGGACACTCCCCAGCTGATTGATATTCTTCCATGGTGTCTAGAACTGAACACAATCTTCCAGAAGGGGTCTGATGAGGGCAGAGCATAGTAGGTCTCTCACCTCCTTCCTGGAAGCTCATCCTACTCTTAATGTAGCCCAAACTCACATCAGCATTTCTGGCCACCAATATGGGTCACCCTGCTGACCCACAATGAGTTTGTGGTCCCACTAGAACCCCTGGACCTCTTTCAGAACAACTATTACCTAACCACTTCTCCCCTGCCTTAATCATATGACATTGCTTTTATTTTGTTACCCATGTACAAGACTCAACATATCTCCCCACTGAATTTCATCTTATTAAAATCAGCCTAATCTTCTAGGTAGTCAAGCTAGTTGGATCCTAACTGTATTTTCCCCTGTTTTTATAATACCTCCCAAATTGGAGTCATCTGAAAATTTAATGAACATGCTATCTATGCCTTTATCCAGATCACTAATAAAGAGATTAAAACAGCTCAAGGCACAGATCCCTGTGGAACTCTACTGGAGACCTTCTGCCATGTTGACATGGCACCATTAACAACTGCCCTTTGGATCTGGCACCTGATCAGTTCTGAATCCATTATATTGTGTTGCTGTCTAAGCCATAACTCCCCATGAGAATAGTTGGCTCGGTTGAAATAGTTGGCTTGGTTGAAATCTAGGTAAATTCTATCCATGGTATTTCCTTTATCAGTTTAATTTTTAATTTGCCATAATCAGTTCTTGACGAAGCCCAGTTAGCTTTTGGGAACTATTTCTTTGGATGCTCACCAATCATTTTTAATGATCTCCTCTAGAAATTTCCCGAGAATCCAAGTCAAGCTCACTGGCCTAGTGTTGCAGACTCTGATCTCTTTCTTTTCTTTTTTGAAAATCAGGACAACATTTTCCCTTCTCTGATATTGTGGTACTACTCCCGGTTTCCATGATCTCTCAAATGTCATTGACTGACTCAGCAATTGCATCTGCCCATTATTTTTGGGACCAAGGATGATGCAGCTCTTCTGGACCACATGAATTGAATTCCCTAAGGGAAGTTAAGTGCTCCCTTCCTATCTCCCTACATATCTTGGGTATCAGTTCCCTGTTAGTCATTTTTATTGTCATTTCCAATGCAAAAGTCCTTTTCCTTTGTAGAGAAAATAGAAAGGAAATAGAAGAACTGACCTTCTCTGCCTTATCTCTGTTGTTATCATCCAATAAACTCTAAGCAAATGTTCTATCCCTTCTTTGATCCCTCTTTTTTATTCCCAACATAATTAAAAAAGCTTTTTTTTTTGTTATCTAGCTTCCCTTTCCATCCTCAGCTCACGCTAAGCTTGAGCATTGTTGACATTATTTGTACAAGATCATGCCAGGCCTTCTATATTTATCCTTGATTATCTGCCCTTTCTGTCATCTTCTGTTCAGTTCTTTTAAAAATATAAGCTGTTTGGTGAGTACCCTGTGCAACCACATTGGTCCCTTCAGGCAAGTCTCATTCTTCCTCCTCAATGGAATTGTTTTCCTTTGTGTTTTCACAAAATCTAGGATGATGTATACACTTCCCTTAAATTTCCTGACATCCTTACCCCAGAAACAAATTCTTCCTTGTCAATGAGAATCAGATCCAGAATAGAGTTTGAGTTTCTCCTTGTTGATTCCTGCACCTTCTGAAGGAAGCCTTGCCCTAAATCATCAAGACAAATCAAGAAATCACTGAGTTTTGGGAGAGGGAGAGGGAGAGGGAGAGGAAGAG
>NW_027185850.1:27492542-27502494 GCF_028583685.1 Petaurus breviceps papuanus | reverse complement strand
GAAGAAGAAGAAGAAGAAGAAGAAGAAGAAGAAGAAGAAGAAGAAGAAGAAGAAGAAGAAGAAAAAGGAGGAGGAGGAGGAAGAGGAAGAGGAGGAGGAAGAAGAAGAGGAGGAGGAGGAGGAGGTGGAAAAGAGGGAGAAAGAGAAGGAGGAGGAGGAAGAGGGAGAGAGAATCTCTAATAGATAGCTGTCCACATAAATAAAGTGCCCCATCACGATTACATCAGACCTCAATTACAGACTTGTGATCTATTTCCCAGATGCCTTATCTATTTCTTCTTTTTGTTCAGGCAGTCTGTATTATATTCCAATGTTACAATCGTTGGTTTTTCTATCCTTTGACCTTTACCAATATACTGCCATGCTCTGGTTCCCCTCTGGTCCCTAGACTTATTCACATGAGCATACCATCTCAATATACATTGCTATCATCCCACCCCCCTCTCCTATCCCTGTCTTGTTTCTTTCGAATAAGGTAAACCCAAGCAGAGTCATTGTCCAGCCATAAGTCTCATCCCACCCAAGTCTCAGGGATTCCTCTGAGATCAAATTTGGCTCCTTGTGTTAAGGCTTCAAGTTCTTCTTGTGTGTTGCCCCAAATTCTGGGCATTGGTTTGGAGCACTTGAGGCTTAGTTTTATGAATGGTCCCTTTCTTGGATTTTATCTCCTACAAATTTGTGACCATCCCAGTTATTCTCCTTCCTTCTTTATGGCTATTTTCTATAGTAACTAACTTGGGAAGATATAGGCAGTCTTCTCTTTCCCTCAACCTTTTTAGTTTGAAGCCCTCTTGATCATATTTGCAAGATGCCTGATAAAAACATTCTGATCAGACTTTTTAGGAGTACTCCATATCTGGCCAGGAATTTGTCAACCTTACGTTGTAAGATACGATCCAGAAATCCAAATTCTCTTGTCAGACACCACCTCCTTGGGCAGCCGTTCACTTCCGTATACTCTGTACGTAGGTTGTATGCACCTAATTATTTAGACGTTATTATCCTCATTAGAATGTGAGTTCCCTGAGAGCAGGTATTGTTTTCACCTTTCTTTCTAGCCTCAGTATCCAGCACAGTGCCAGACTGTAGTAGACACAACAAATGCTTGCTATTGACTGACAAACAACTGTCTCAGTGCCCTTGAGCAGAGAAGCACCAACTAATACCACTTTTCAAATCTTTGTTCTTCTATGGGTCCCTGGATGATCTCTCACTTGAGAGTTTCTTTAATTCCACATTTGGGATACAGAAAAAAAAATCACTGGATTCTGGCAAAGAAACCGACACCACACCCCTACTGCAAAGACCTGCAAAATATCCTGTTCTTTATAACCCTGAAATTTTCAGCCTTGTTTCTTGAAACCATAGGTTTTTATACCTCAACCCTGTCCATAGTTTTTTAGACACTCTGTCTACCAGATCTAACCCCCTAAATCTATTCCTCACCTTTATTTCATATTCATAAGGGATATTATTTAGATCATACCTATACATCTGATGATTTTCCCTACCCTCTTCAATTTAAGTCTGAATTTTACAATAAGAAGCTCATGATCTAAACCACAATCAATTCCAGGTCTTTGTTCTAACAGACTGTATAGAGTTTCTCCACCTCTGGCTGCAAAATATGTAATCAGTCTGGTTATGGCATTGACCATAACCATGTCTACATATGGACCATAACATGTCTACATATGGACATGGTGGTGTTCATGTGTACAGTTGCCTTTTGGATTGCTGAAAAAGTGTTTGTTATAACTGGCGAGTTATCTTGACTAAACTCCATTAGTCTGTAAGGAAAGCTGAGCGCTGCATTGATGATTTTGAATTGCGGCCCTGGAGAAGACTTTTGAGAGACTCTTGGAAAGCAAGGAGATCAAATTAGACAATGCTTAATGAAATTAATTCAGACTATTCAAGAAAAGGACCAATAATAAAGGTGAAATGTAAATTCTTGGCCACATAAGGAGAAGACAGGACTCATTGGAGAAGACCCTGATGTTGGGAAGGACTGAAGGCAAAAGGAGAAGGGGCTGGAAGAGAATGAGAGGACAGAGGATGAGATGGACAGACAGTGTCATGGAAGTAACAAATATGAGCTTGGAGAGACTTCAAGAGATAGTGGAAGAAAGAAAGCTTGGTGTGCTGTGGTCCATGGGTCACCAAGAGTCCGACATGAATGAATGAATGAGTGAATGAATGAATGAATGAATGAGTGAATGAATGAATGAACGGCTACAAAAGCACACCTCAATCCTATGCACCTGGTTAAAACTTTTCAGTCAATTATTAATTTTTAAAAGTTAAAACTTTTTATAGTCAATTTGTTCCAACCCCAACCCACTCTACCAATGAATGTAATTCTCCATTTATTCCATTTGCCTTTTTTTCCGTACTTTGCCTTGCCTTGCTAACTGTCTTCTTCTTGAGTCTATGCCTTCAGGGTCCACTCCATGTGCCTTTGTAACCCGCTTAGCCCTCCTTCATTGTCCTTGACCTTACTGCTTTTATAACCCAGATCAGGATCAGGACCAGCCTTGAGTTCCTTCTTCGTTTTCCTCACTTTCTCCCTCCCCCACTCAACCTCAACCACTTCACTGTGCCAAACGCTTTAATGGCACCTGCAGGATTTCCTCCTAATTACCGAGCTCCAGCCTTTCTCTCAGAGATACATAGAGAAATAGAGAAATGGAGCATTTCTCTCTTCCTCTGCCCCCAGCAAAGCTGGAAGCAGAATGTGTAGGTTCCTCTGAGCTCTGCCCTTGTCTGTTCTAAGTTCCCTCCCCCCTCTGACATTCTTTGTTCTAAGCTCCCTCCCAACTCTGACATTCCCTGTTCTCTGTTCAAAGGCTTTAATCTCATCAGACACTATAATTCTCATTTCTATGCACATGGGAGCTATTATGAGCAGGAGAAGAGCAGCTCGAGCCCAGGGACCTCAGAGTCCCCCAGTCTAAGAAGAGGCCACTTCCCTCTGAGCAGCTGCACACATAGTCACCTCCTCCTTCAGGGAAAGGCAGTTAAGTGGAGAAGGAGACATCTGGGCCAGAGCTGCAGGAGCCTGTGGAGGAACGTGAGGGCCCAGATCATGCCCCCAGGGCATCTTGGGGCAGCACACAGAAGCTGCCTCAGGGCCTGGTAACCCTCTCCCCAGCTTCTCCTCCATTGGAAAACCAGCTCCACTTTGACTGCCAGAGCTCCTAGAGTGCGCCAGGATGGCAGACATGGAGACTGAGGCTACAGAGAGCATGAACTGGGCCCAGGCCAGTGGGTGGTGATGACATCATCAGGATGGGCAATGACATCATCAGGGCCATGGTGACATCATCAGGACAGTGACAGCATGGGTCTTCTCTGAGCACTTTAGAGTGAGGGTGACCCTGGAAAGTGCCCTTCCATGAGCAGGTGACCCCAGTTAGCTGATGGGGACTGCATGGGGGGTAGGCCACATCACTGGTTTTCTGTCTGCCTCCCCTAGAGTGCTGGGCTTAGCTTCTCCTGGTCTGGCTTCAGTCCCTGCTCACCTGGGATCTTGCTTTGAGGTCTTCCAGAACCCAAGGTGCTTTGACTGGCTTCGAGTTTCCTCATTGCCACCTATTCTTCCCCAGTGGGCCCACCCACTCAGGACATCTTAAGAGGAGAGCCTGCTTTCTCTCTCCTTCTACCCATCAGTTCAATGTGCCAGGACTCTGAGATCTTCCTCAGACTTGGGGGTTTTGGAGGGATGGCTTCTCTCTCCCTTCCCCCTCTAGAATATATACTCCTTGAGGGTAAGAACCCTTCCCTTTTGTCTTTGTATCTGCAGGACCTGGGGCCCTGTAGAGGCTTAAATGCTTGATTATTGAGTGATATGACCTTAGTTCTAAACCTCTCTGTGCCTCAGTTTCCTTAGATGTTCAGTAGAAAGGGGACTAAGAAATGGGATCCTCTAAGGAAAGGAATAAACACTGTCTGCTTCCTCCTTCAGGCTGTGATGGGGTCAGGACTCAGGCTGGGTCCAAGGCTGGCCTCAGCTTGAGGCCAGGAAACAGCTCTGAAATCCACATGGGGTTCATACCTCTGGCTTTGGTCTTATTTTCCCTGGGTTCTAACTACTACTCAGCGGCCCCAGATGAGGCAGAATCACACCTCCAGGCTTGGCAGGGAAGGGTGGTTCCCTCTCCTCTCCCCAGCCCCCTGACATTCCCTGCCAGGCTCCCCAGGATCCTGTGGTGACCCTCTGTTCCTCCGCAACCACTAGACTGCCCTTAAATATACAATTTCATTTTCTTTCACACTGGTTAATGAACAGAAAAGAAAAAAAAGCACCAGAGAAAAATCGACATATAAATTCCTTCCTGGCCCCTGGCCCAGCTCTTGGGGCCTGGGGGAGGTGGGATGGAGCTTAACTGTTTCCCAGCTGTTCAAGCTGCCAATGAGGGAAGCTGTTCCTTGCCTGGAGATGGACTGAGAGGGATCTGCAGGGACCACTGAGGCACAGGCTCAGCTACCCTGGGCCCTTCCCAAAGGGGGCAGGTTCTGGCTTGGACTAGAAGCACCCTCTGAGCCAGAGAAAGGGCATCCTCCCTGGCCAAGGCTTCTCCTCTGTCCAGCCTTTGGCCTCTCTTCTACCCCGAAGGCCTCTCCCTGAGATCCATGTAATCTGTGGTTGTGCCTTGGCTCTCTGCTTAGACAATTTGGGTGCTTTCTGCCCCTGTATCCCCTGCTCAGGAGCCTGGCTGGTGCAGAGGATAGAGCCCAGACCTGGAGTCAGGCTGAGTCAGAATCCTTCCTCAAATACCTGGGACTCTGGGCAAGTCTCTCAGCCTCCAGTCTCCTCATGTGTGAGATAGAGATAATGGTGCCTCCTTTCTGGGGTTGTTATAGGGGTTAAAAGAGATAATACACGTCAAATGATCTGCAAACCTACGAGTGCTACAGTGATGCTCGCTGTTCATAATTGTCGTTATTAAAATTATGGAACACTTGCTATGTACCCAGAATTACAGAAAATGATAAAAATGAAACAGTCCTGCCCTCGAGGAGGTTACATTCTATCTAGAAAGAAGATAAGAGCACGTTCAGGATGGGGGAAGGGGAAAGTGTCAACAAGTCCAAAGTCATTGAGTAGATGCCTGCTGTTTACCAAGCTCTCCACCTCTGACATCCCTTGTTCTCATACCCCTCTCACCTCTGACATCCCCTGTTCTCAGGCCCCTCCCAGCTCTGACATCCCCTGTTCTAAGGTCTCTCTCCAGCCCTGACATTATGGCCTAGTCTTTAACACAGGACCATAGAACCCCTGCTTTTTAGCTGCAAAGGTTGTGAGAGGCCATTCTAGTCCAATCACCTCATTTTACAGATAGAGAAACTAAATGACTTTCCCAAGGACACATTGATAGTGGCAGAGCCAGGATCTGAACCCATATCCTTTGTCTTTGTATCCAGCAGTCTTTCCATTGACCGTGGTGCTTTTTGGGCAATTTTTTCCTGCTGCCTCCTTCCCTTCAATCTGTCATGTTGGCATCTCCCCCCCCCCCCCCATATTCCGGGATGACATTTTCCCTTATTCTCTCCACCTGTTCAACTCCTCCACCCCACCCCAGCCTTCTAGTTCTGCCTCCTCCAGGATGCCCGCCCTGACTACATCAGCCTACTCTCCCTCCTCCCTCCTCTCAGCGTTTCCATCATGATGAGTCAATTTTGTCTTCACAGCCAGCCTCGGCATGCTGCAGGTGCCAGAGGGCTTCCTGGAATAGGCATGTGAGTGGTAAGAGGGGCTGTGGTGGGCACTCATAATTCTTGTGCTCATCATAACCCTGGGCAAATGCTTCACAGAGTCCTAGACTACGTGACCACATAGAGTCAGAGAAGGTGGCATTCGACAGAGAGAACCACCAAGGCTCACATGCCTGGAATCCAGATACCAAGTACCTGAATACAAGATGGGAAAAGCAGAGTGGAAAACAATCTGAGGGTCTGAGTGCCCTGCAAATTTCACACAAGTCAACCTTATAAAATGCTAGCTGGGAAAGCCAGTGCGATCTTGGGAGATAAAGGAATGACCATCCTGTCCTCTACTTCTCCAGGGCTGGGTTCAGTTCTAGGCGCACTGCCTTCTAGGAAGGGCATGCTATATTGGAGAGTATCCAGAGGCTGGGGGCCATGATGGTGAAGGGAAGGTGTGAAGCTGGGGCCTGGGCAAAGGAACTGGGGTTATTTAGCCTGAAGAAGGGAAGATTCAGGCACATGGTGGTCATCTGTATGTGTTGGTGAGCTGTCATAGGGAGATGGCATAAGGCTTAGACTCAGAAGGTAGATGGTGTGGTGGATGGAGCACTGGCTCAGGAGTCAAAAGGACCTGAGTTTAAATCCAGCCTTAGACAATTAATCGTGTGATCTGGGCAAGTCATGTGACTTTTCTGTGCCTTAGTTTCCCCATATGTAAAAACTATTGGGAATAATGACACTAGGGACCACTTGTCAGATAGGGAATGTGGAGAGGATTCTTGTTCAGCTGTGGGTTGGATCTGATGCCCCATGAGGCCCCTCCAATCTGAGGCAAATCGAGGCTACATGACTTGCCCAGGGTCACACAGCTATTAAGTATCTGAGGCTACATTTGTTGCTCAGGTCTTCCTGACTCCAGGCCCAGATGTCAGCTTCCATCTGTCAGGTAGCCGGAGGATGGTGGGTTTGGTAAATCACAGGTTCTCAGAACCAGGAGAGACCCAAACTCTTCTAGTCCAGCTTCTGCCGGAGTTCAGACAGTCTCTGCTTTAGCACCTTCAGTGACAGGAACCTCACTACCTCGGATTGCCAGCGTCCATTTCTGTTCACAAGAGTTGGAGGTAAGCTCTGAGATGCTGCCTTCTCCCACAGCATAAATATTTTTCCTTGTGGGCTGCAATCTCAGTTCCCACAGAGGGTCATAGGCTCATAGATAATGTGGGAGAGACCTGGGCTGTGCTAAGCTCTCCTGAGAGAGTCTCATTCTGTGAAGGGAGAGTTTGTGGGGGGGCCGTGACTAATTCAATCCAACGTCACTGCTCCTTCCCTGAGCCCAGTGGCTGACTCTGAGCTTTT
Source organism: Petaurus breviceps papuanus (assembly GCF_028583685.1). Classification (NCBI taxonomy): domain Eukaryota; kingdom Metazoa; phylum Chordata; class Mammalia; order Diprotodontia; family Petauridae; genus Petaurus; species Petaurus breviceps. The sequence continues at coordinate 27,495,429 of NW_027185850.1, read as the reverse complement.
GTGGGCCTTGGGTGTGTGGGCAGAGAATGAAAGGAGACCCAGAAAGAGATAGTCCCAGGGAGGACGGGGGGGGGGGGAAGAGGTGGGAGTATGCGGGGATGAGGGGAAGAGAATGCGCTATGTTCTCACTCTGGGATCTTGCCTTTCACTCTGCTATCTCCTGCCATCCTAGGACTCAGGCCTCTGGAACCAGGCCCTTATTTATAGATAACCTTTTGGGATGGGGACTGGGGGGGGGCAGGGGAGAGAGAAAGGAGGCCTTGGATCCATTGACTAGCTGGGGAAACTGAGGGTCTGAGTGCTGCATCAACTTCCTTCCTTCCTTCATTTATCAAGTATTTACTTGTCAACTTCTATTTGCCAGGCCCTTGGCTAGGCCATGGGGGTACAAAGATGAGGCAAGAACAGGCTCTGCTCTCAAGGAGTAGATACTCTACTGGTGAGATGAGGGAAGTTGGCTGAGTGTGGGCTGGTGCCTCCCCCTTCCTGGTGCCCCCTCCAAAGGAAGGAACCCCTAACAGTGGAATGTCAGGCACCTGAGGGAAGCTGGGGTCACAGCTGGAAAGCACCTCTGATATCATCCAGTCCTTCCACATTTTACAGACAAGAAAACAGAGGCCAAAGAGAATGAAATGACTTGCCTAGGGTCACACACATAGTAAAGAAGAGCGCCAGGATTTGAATCCGGGCCACCTGACTTCAAATCCCAGCTCCGCAGGGCTCTGTTTGGGATGTTTGGGAGAGGGGCAGTGCAGCCTCTGGGCTCCTAGCCCGGCTCTCTCCTTTTCTAGCTAAATTACTGGAGACAAGCACTCAATCTTGATCATTCCCATTTTAAGGTTTGCAGACAGGGTCTGCCCAGCTAGAAAGCATCTGAGGGGAGTACTGAACCCAAGCTGCTGGAGGCCAGGACAAGGGCTTTTCTCTGGCACATTGGTGCTTCCAATTCAGAGGCCTGGGCCTGAAAAGTTTCTACCTGTGTGACCCTAGCCAGATCATTTCTTTTCTCCTCGTGCCTGCCACCCTCATTGATGAAGAAGAGATCAGCTTATTTTCATCCTCTCCACCCCTGGTTGTTGGGGGATGGAAAGCATTTTACTAAACTGCAGAGCCCTGGAGGAAGGAAGCCGGGGTGTCTATAAGGATCTGGTGGCTTGCCTGGAGTCTCCCAGAACCTGGACTTGCTGATACCCAGCCTGCAACTCATTCCAGGACAAAACAAGGAAGCCCATCCTGGTTCTGGAGTACCTATGTCCCCGAGCTCTGGCCTGTGAGGAGCAATATCCCACAGCTATCCCAGGCAGCGCTTTTATCTTACAGGGAGGTCTGGAGGAGGGTGAGATTTTAGCCAAAGCGACAGCCCCCTGACATCTGTCATCACCCCCCAGACTGCGGCTGGCAGGCCCAGGCTCCAGTGACCTCTAGATCTGATTCCTGCCAAGATGATAACAGCATTATTTCTGCTCCTGGCTAAAAGCAACAACCGTTTCACATCATCTTTTGCCCCAAGGTCTGAATTCTAGGGTGCTTCCTTCTGGGGAGAAAGCAGGGATATCTAACTAGAGTCCCTCTGGGAGCCAGACAGGACTTCCAATGTGACCATCAGTCAACTATGTCACAGGAAATGTATGCCCAGGAATGCTGGGAGCATCTGGCATCTCTCAGGATTGACCCATTCAGCTTTAACAGACTTTCCAGTTAACTCTAATCTGCCCCATGAATAGTCCAAACTTTCTTTCTCCCTCCTTCTCTCCCTCCCTCCCTTCCTTCGTTCTTCCTTCCTTCTTTTCTTCCTTCCTTCCCTTCTTTCCCTCTCTCTTTCCTTCCCTTCCTCTTTCCTTCCTTCTCTCTCCCTTCTATCTTTCTTTCCTCCCTTCCCTCCCTCCTTTTATTCCTTCTTTCTGATACTCCTTCCTTTCTCCCTCCCTTCTTTCTCTTTCCCTTCCTTTCTCTTTCCTTCCCTCCCTTTCTTTCTCTCTTTGTCTCTGTGTCTCTCTCCCCCTTCCTTCCATTTATCTATTTGTTTATTTCAGAAAACCTTTCCCAAAGCACATTGTAGAGAAAGTGTGGTCCAGAGGAAAGGATCCTGGGCTAAGAATCAATAGGTATGGACTCCAGACTTAAATCAGCTGTGACTTTAGCAGAATAATTTTTGTTCTCTGAACCTCAGTTTTCCCCCTTTTTATAATTAGGAACTTGGAGAAGATTGAATTTAGAGCAATGAGTTGGGAGTATAGGAGCAAAAATGAAATATTGTCCCTGCCCTCAAGGAGCTTACAGTCTTCCAGGGATAGGGGCAGGGTAGAGCTATTGCCAGAGATTAGTAGCTCCAAGATCATTTGAAGAAGAGAGCACAGATGAGCCGGAGGAATAGGGATGGTGTCCTATGGAAGGGAGCATCTGAGCTGAACCCTGAGGGAAGCAGAGGAGAAGGAGAGCACTGCAGGCACGGGGTGGGGGGCAACTTGGGAAGCTCGAGGGACAGCTAGGAGACCAGCCCAGACGGCACATGGGGGGAGGGAGGGGGTTCTATGAATGGCCGACTAAGCATGTGAGAGGACTCGAGCTTCTGTGTTAGGGCTACACCACGCAGGGATGTGTGTGTGTGTGTGTGTGAGTGTGCATGAGCATGTGTGTGAGTGTGTATGAGTGTGTGAGTATGTATATGAGTGTGTATGAGTGTGTATATTTGTGAGTGTGTGTGAGCATGAGTGTGTATGTGAGTGTGTATGAGTGTGTGTATGTGAGTTGTGTGAGTGTGTGTGAGCGTGAGTGTGTATGTGAGTGTGTATGAGTGTGTGAGTGTTTGTATGTGAGTTATGTATGTGTATGAGTGTGTGTGAGTATGTGAGTGAGTGTGAGTGTGTGTATGTGAGTGTGAGTATGT
>NW_027185850.1:27486695-27492532 GCF_028583685.1 Petaurus breviceps papuanus | reverse complement strand
TGTGAGTGTGTGTATGTGAGTGTGAGTATGTTGTGTGAGTGTGTATGTGAGTGTGTGTGAGTGTATGTGAGTGTGTGTGAGTGTATGTGTGTGAGTATGAGTGTGTGAGTGTGCATGAGTGTGTGAGTGTGTGTATGTGAGTGTATGTTGTGTGAGTGTGTATGAGTATGTGAGTGTGTGTGCATGTGAGTGTGTGTGTGTGAATGTGTATGTGTAAACCAGCCCTGGACTGTAGATAAGGTCCATAAGGCCTGGCACTGGACTAGACATCAGACCCTCAGGGTTTGCATTCTCCTTCTCAGTCCTGTTACTTCTCTGGGCCTGTTTCCTCGCCTGTAAAGTGAATGGGGAGGGGTGGGCTCCCGGATTTGGCCCATCTCTCCCCACCTGCTGCCGGCAGGGCTGGGCCCACCTGGGATGGTGAGTAACAGTGTCTGGCACTCACCTGTCCTCAATCCGGACCCACAGGTCGTTGAACTGCCGTGGCCGGTGCTGCTTGTGATGCTTTCGCCTCCACTTCTTTTGGCGCCCAAACTCCTCCAGCTGGCTGAGGCTGTCGGAGAGCAGGAGGTGGGGGGACAGCAGGTCGTCATCTTCCTCCTCCTCGTCCCCCGGCCCGGGAGGCGTGGAGGCCATCGAGGAGGATGGACTCTGCTCCATGAGTGGCATGGTGGGGGCCGAAGTCACTACGGGATCTGGAGAAGGGGGCTGGGAGGTCCGGGGGCTGGAACTGAAAAGAGCCAACATTGGGTCAGTTCTACCCGGGAGGACAGAGAGGGAGGGGAGGGGCTAGCAAGACCAGGAACCTTCTACAAACCAGGGTGTTTAGCCCGCAGAGAATAAATGAATGAGCTCTGATGTCCCCTGCCAGCTGAGCCCTGGGCCTGAGCAGTCTGACCTTTGATCTTAGGCCCCTTGCATACCTGTAGTCATCAGGTATTTCACTACAGACTCAGGCAGACAGGACAGGATGATGATAAAAGCACTGTCATTGCTAAGGACATACTGAAGGTCCCGGAATCTTCCCAGGGAGAGTGCTGCAAGAGGAAGATCTTTGAGCCAGGAGAAGGAAGGGAAGAGGCATCTGAACTGGGCTTGAAGGATGAGGCCAATTTCAGTCTTGGCAGCCATGGCCAGAGAAGGGGAGAGGATATTCTAGGCAGAGAGAACAGTGTAAATGGATCTTCTGAGCTGGGGGTAAGGAGGTCCATGACAGAGACCAAAGAAGGCACTAGCACAGTTGAGTGAAAAGGTAGCTAGGGCTTGGACCGGAGAGCCTTGAGCACCAGACTCAGGATGGGGCTTTATTGGAGGGGCAGCAGCATCCAGGAAGAGCTGACTGCTCATCTTCACTCTGCCTGGCAGGACAAGGAGCCAACCTTACAAGGCTGGGGAGTCAGACCAGACTGAGCTGAACCCTGGGCAGAGAGGCTTAGTAATCCTGCCCCGCTCAGGGCCATGTGGCCCCCAGTGCTGATAGACAACAGAGAATCCAGGCCTTCCACCTCTATCCTAAAAGGGCCCTGATATATTGGCAGAGCCAGGAGGAGGAAGGCTGATGTAGCCATCAGTAGCTCCTGCATCCTGTCATCTAATTAGTCCAGCCCACGGCTCAGAGTAGGTGGTAACAGATGGTTCCCGGATCTCCTCACTGAGGGCACAGCCAAGTCCATGACCTAGAGTGTGGTAAATGGGGCCCATGAGAGGGACCATGGGCAGAGACCATAGAGAGGCCAGCACTATGTCTCCTCTGAGATCAGGGCCAGCGCCCAGTCTTGGGCCAGAATCAGGGCCCACTTTGGGTCTGGATTCCAGTTCGGTCTTAGGCTTGGGCTCAGTGTGGGCCCAGGTTCAGGGGGTAAATACGAGTCCAAGGTCTGGACTGAATAATCATTCAATAATGGGTCCAGATTGAAGGCTGAGTCTGAAGTCAGAGTCAGAGGTCAGAGGTCAGTCTGTGACCAAGCCCAGGGCCGAGTTTGCAGCTGATCTGAAGGCAAACTCAGGGCTTATTCTGAGACGGGGAGGGAAATTAAATCTCTATGCCTCAGTCATGGATTAAACCCATAATCTTAGACCTATCACTAGCTTATGTAGGATGTTTTTTTCTATCAAATGTTCTCTCAACCACAAGGGCTCATCTATTTTTAAATTATAGTAATTATTAGTTTATTGCTCCCCTCACTTCCTCCCCTGACACCTCGGCCTGGCCAGGATGTGACCCTGATTCTGGGATTCTGTGCACAAGCTTGCCAGCTCTGGCAGGTCCCACCCTACTGGCAAGGCTCCCAGAGAGGTAGGTACAGGCCACAGATTATACCCAGTCTAGCTAAGGAGAGGGCCTCATCACAGGCTGCCTGAGCCTGAATTCTGGGTCCTTGGCAGTCTGTGAAACAGAGAACGATATAAAATGTCCCTCCATCTTGTGCAGCCCCTTCCTGCTTCCACTGGGACCATGGCAGATTGTTGGGGAAGAGGACAGAAGGGGGTCAGAATCACAGAGATTTTACACAGTTAACACACACGAAATTAGCTGCTGCCTCGATGAATGAGTGGCCGTCTCTCATGACCAAATGTGGACCCACCGCTTGAGGACCCAAATCCTGCCGACCTTGGCACTCTCCCTAACAAATGAAAGCAGAAGGCAGAAGGAAGCTTCATCTGGGGAGGAAGGAGGCCTTTTGGGTTCTCACTGGAGAGGCCAATGGAAGCGTTGGCGGGGTTGGTTTTATTGTGTGTCCAAAGGCAACAAGAAACATCATTTCATGGGACATTTGGTCATCTCATATTGCAGAGCTTGGGACGAGCATAAGCAGGAAAGACCACCATGAAGGTAACTGTGGTTTCCACGCCAACATCTGCTGCAGAGGATGAGAGAGTAGACACATTCGACAAAGAACCCACCAGGATACTCTAAGCCAAGTCAATGTACTCCTTAAAACTGCAGGATTTGGGGGCGGGGGGAGGGTGGTCAGGGCAAAAGGAAGGAAGGAGAAAACTTGGTTGGGGGTTAAAGAATGAAAGAACATTCAGGATCCTTGGTCCTGAAGATGATGAAAACTTTCTTCCTGAATAACATCAGAGAAAAGAAAATTGACTTTATTCTAACAGAACAGAAACATTCAGCCGCCGACGTGGGAGGCATGTCCTAGGCAGCTGTCTGTGTGTGCAGTCAGACCCTTGGATTGGCAGGAGAAAGGCAGAGTCAACATGGAATCAGATGAAGGAGAAGAGGTATGCTGTGTAATTACAATAGGAAAGGGGGAAGAAAATACATATTTCTCTGGTTCCTACTACGTTCCAGGTACTGCGCTGGTTTTCTTTTTTTTTTTTACAAATATCCCATTTGAGGCTCATATTTGAGCTCTGTGAGCGAGGACCTATTATGATCCCCATTTTACAGATGAGGAAACTAAGGCAGACAAAGGTTAAATGACTTGCCCAGGGTCACACAACTAGTAAGTATCTGAGTTAGGACTGGAACTCAAGCTTTCCTGACTCCAGGTCCAGGGCTCTATTCACTGCACTGCTCGCTGCCTCCCCTAACTTCAATCCTACCTATTCAGACAAGTACAATGGTCTTCATTTTATTCAGGCTCTCCTCCTAACTTTTTAGACTTTCTCTGTTGTTCAGTCCTTTCATTCTTCATGACCCATTTCTTGGCAGAAACAATGGAGAAGTTTGCCATGTCCTTCTCCAGCTCATTTTACAGATGAGGAGACTGAGGCAAACAGGGATAAGTGACTTGCTCAGGGTCACACAGTTAGTGTGGAGGCCAGATTTGAATTCAGGAAACATCTTCACCCTGGAAGTTCACTCTGTCCCTGGATTTCTCCTACAAGAAGTGCTCCCTGCCCCTGTGGCCCCTTCCTCTAATTGATTGGCTCCTCCCAGAACCTCCATTTTAAGGAAAACACACAGGTCAGCTAGGCCTTCATTTCTTTCCAGGCTCTACTACTGACTTCCCCACTTTTCTTCCCAATCTATCCCCTTTCAGCTCTCATCTCTATGTGATTGTCCTCCAATAGAAGGTAAACTCCTCGAGGGGAGTAAGTGTATTTCTTCTTTTATGTGTATTTCCAGTGCTTAAAGCAGCTCCTGGCCACTAATGAGCACTGAAAAGGCTTGGTGACGTGACATGCCAAAAAAATGAGTCTGGAAATGGATAGAGGACAGGACGCCGACTCTGACCATCCTCGTTTCAGCTGCAGAGAGGGCATCCAGAAAAGCATCCAGAAACCAAAAATCAAAATCAAGTGAAACAGGAGCAAAGAACCTTCTTGGGTCGACAAACATGGGGTCTTCTTGCCTAGTGTGTAGACACAGCAACTAAGAACAATGTGGACTCAGAAAATAAAGTCCTTTGCAAAACCTTTCACAGGAGCAGAGAACAAGGGATGAATAACGGAGGGAAAATGAGTTTGCTGAATCTGGCACAAGACCCAAGTAAACCAGTTCATCCCAAGAGCAGATACTGATGAAACTAAAAGGAGGGGGGTAGAACAGATGTTGGCATTCCTAGATCATTCTCATCCATTGCTAAGTCAGCTAGCATTTATTAGCTGTCCAAGTACTGGGGATGCAAGGACAAAGATCAGACAGTCCTTGACCTCAAGGATTTTGCTTTCTCTAGGACAGATGTTCTTAAGCTGGTGTCCCTGAGCTCCCATTTAAAAAAGTATTCTGCAGACTCTGTTTTGATATGATTGGTGCTCTCTTTAAGCCCATGTAGTTTACTTTGTGTATTTATGAACATGATTAAGAGAAGGGGTCCTTAGGGGCAGCCCAAGGAGGGGTCCACAGAAGGAAAGAGGTGAAGAATTTCTGCCTCTGGGGCCAGGAGACTGCCAAGCGCACACATGAAGGGACGGAAGGTGCCTCCGAGGTCATGTGGTCCAAACCCTTCATTCTTGAGATGAGGGAAACAGGGGCCCAAGGAGGTGAGGGGACATGGTCTCAGCTCAGGGGCCTGCCACTCTACAGATGTGTGTATCTGTCCCCTGTGTCCCTTCCCACCCCTCACTCAGCATCTGCCCAAGGTCAGGTTCTTATAATCCCTCACCCTGAATTGTCATAGCCTCCTAACTGAATTCCCAGCTGGGGGGAATTCTCCCTGCCTGCAGTCTCTCCAGTCACTCCCCAGTAGACTTAGCGGTATATGATTCCTAAAGTGTCATCTGACTGTGCATATGCTTCCCTGCTCAAGAAGCTTCACTGGCTCCCCCTTGCCTCTAGGAAAGCAGGCAGGCAGGGTGGCATCTCTTTTACAAGGGCCACAGCTGGGCCCATGGAGGGGACCTGAGTGAGTTACATGGGGTGAGGGCTAGAGCCTTTGAGTCTGTCGCTCCTTCCCAGGTGCTTGACTTCTTCCCGGAGCCTCTACCCTCCCCGCAAGGTGAGAGGAGCATTTATAAGTCACTGCCCTGAGCTAGGCCTACTCGCTCACGCTCTGGCCCACAGAGTCCATGACCTTGGACATCTGGCCCCAGACATCTTTGGAATATGGTGCTCATTAGGAGGGGCAGCACTGCTCAAGCCAGCTCTCTGCCAGCTGTCCCCCTGGCAAGCCTTGCTCCCTGATGCAGAACATAGGACAGACACTTCTGGACAAAGAGTCCCAGAGAAGACTGGAGCTGGAAGGACCCTTGGAACACAAAATGTTAGAGCAGGGAGGGCCTGAGAACTGAGAATGTCAGAGCTGGGAGGGCCTCAGAACAGGGGATGTCAGGGCTGGGAGGGGCCTGAGAACTGGGAATGTCAGGGCTGGGAGGGGCCTGAGAACTGGGAATGTCAGGGCTGGGAGGGGCCTTAGAACAGGGGATGTCAGGGCTGGGAG
>NW_027185850.1:27486429-27486685 GCF_028583685.1 Petaurus breviceps papuanus | reverse complement strand
CAGGGCTGGGAGGGGCCTTAGAACAGGGGATGTCAGGGCTGGGAGGGAGCTAGAACCTTTCCACGGTACTTTGCTATTGCATATGCTGCTGCTGCTGCTGCTTGCTCCTTGCTGGAGGCTGGCTCTTGCTTTCTAGCCCTTGGTGGTTAGCTCACTCCCACACCATTTCTCCAGCTCCAAGGGATGAGGGGGCGCTGGTTATTTGGTACTTTCCTCCCCCTCAGCAGAAAGCCTCTGCTCCAGCCAGGCAGAGAAG
>NW_027185850.1:27451895-27481429 GCF_028583685.1 Petaurus breviceps papuanus | reverse complement strand
GATGGAGACAAAGGGACCAGGATACACATATACATAAGGCACAGACAGAGAACAGTCAGACAGAGACATGGAGAGACACAGAGAGACAGAGATGGGGGAGGTGGCTGAGACTTGACGGCAGCTCTTCCTCTGATTATTTTATGGCCTATCCGAATTCTTTTCTTCTTCGTGCCTCAGTTTCCCCATCTGAGCTGTAAACATGAGGGAGTTGAACCCAGTGACTGAGAAGGCCCCTTCCAGGCTATCTGTAAGCTAGGCCCCCAGGGGCTGCCCCTGGGTCTCCTGCTGTGCCCCTTTGGCCTAGTCAAGCCCCCCCCTCAATGCTCAGCGCAGCCCAGGGTCCCTTAGGTGTCTCGGTCACCACAGCTGCAGGCTCACACTGCCTACATGACCTGGGAAAACGAATCTTCCTCTCTGTGCCTCAGTGTCTCCCTTTGTAAACTGAAGGAACTGGGTGGGGAGGGTCCTCCCAGAGGCCTCTTCTGTCTCTGAATCTAACCTGAAGACCCAGGCGGGGGGGGGGGGCTGTGCTGGGTGCCTCCTCACAGGGGCCCGTGCTCCTGACCTCCCCCTGCCCTGTCAGTGCTTTTTAAAAGAGAAAAGGAATAGGAATTCCTCCTGCCCACCTCCGGCCCCCAGGCTCTGCCAGCCAAGGCCAGCCATGGCAGGCAGCTGCCAGGCCCTAATTCAGAGCCTCTGGACAAAAGGAGCAGCTCCAGTAACACCTGTGCCCACGACGGTCCTGCATTGTCCAGGGCCTCCCAGAATCCCTCCCGGCCCCTCCACTCCTGACACAATGCAGCCTCTTATTACTAAACGTGCATTCCAGCCCTGGGCCTGGGCACTGCCGGCCACTGGGCGGGAAGGGGGGCAGCTCTGAGGGGGAGGGGGGCCTCGGACAGCAGCCAGGCTATTGGAGTTGGGGGGGGGTCTGGGAATAGGGACAAAGAAAATGTCCAGGGGAGGGGAAAGGGCAGAGAGAACTCTGGAGCCAGTGACTCCTCCTGCCAGAGAAGCAGTGTCTGCTTTGGCCCCTCCCTGCAAATGCCCCTTTGGAAATCATTCTGAGGACATGGGGTGTCTGTGAACTGGGGAGCTTGGAAAATGGGGGTGGGGGAACTGGAGCAATCAAGGACCACAGATTTAGAGCTTAAAGAAATTTTAGAAACCATTTAGCTCTACTCCATCATTTTACAGATCAACCTGAGGCCCAGGGAGGGAAGGCAAATTGTCCAAGGTCACACAGTATATCACAGAGGCAGCATTTGAACTCAGGTCCTCCAACTCCAAATCCAGCTGCCTTTCCATTGGGAGTACCAGACCATGAGTCAGAGGAGGCCAGGTTTGAGATCTAGGCACTACTAACGACTGGCTTGGGTGCCCTGCTCAAGTGTGCTAACCTCACACTTCTTAGCTCGATCTCTCCCTCCCTCCCTCTGTCTGTTTCTCTCCCTTTCTCTCTACTCTTCCTCCTCTCCCTCTCTCTCTACTCTTCCTCCTCTCCCTCTCTCTCTCCCTCCCTTCTCTGCTCTCTCTCTCTGTCTCTGTCTGTCGCTGTCTCTCTCTCTCTCTCTCTCTCTCTCTCTCTCTCTCTCTCTGTCTCTCTCTCTCTCTCTCTCTCTCTCTCTCTCTCTCTCTCTCTCTCTCGCTCTCTCTCTCTCTCTCTCTCTCTCTCTCTCTCTCTCTCTCTCTCTCTCTCTCTCTCTCTCTCTCTCTCTCTCTCTCTCTCTCTCTCTCTCTCTCTCTCTCTCTCTCTCTCTCTCTCTGTCTCTCTCTCTCTCTCTCTCTCTCTCTCTCTCTCTCTCTCTGTCCCTCTGTCTCTCTCCCTCCCTCTCTCTCTCTTGAAATGCCTTGTCATTCTTTGTATATTTATATTCCTTTACTTATATCCCACCTGGTAGAGTGGAAGCTCTTAGCGGGCAGGGAAGCTTTTGTATTTCTCTTCATGCCCTCTGCACTTAACTCAGGAGTCCTTCTTGGCAACTCCCAGCTCCACTACCCCCACTCCAGCCTCCCCCTCCCGCCCAAGCTGTTAGATTATGGACAATCGAACCCTGGGCTCTGAGAGCTGAGCCCTGGCGCTGGCTTGCCTCAGGCAGGCCCATATGTGGCTTCCCAGACTGTTCCAAACCAGGCTGACCCTCCCCCCAGCCCAGCACCCCACTTTCCAACCCCAACTCTCAGGACTTGCATTTGTATCCCTAGGACTCAGCATGGTGTCTGACACATCGTAATTGATTAATAAATAATGAACAACTCTTCCTTCATTCCTGTAAGTGCTTATTGAAGCGAATTAATCAACCAACAAGTATTGATTATGTTCCCTAAGAACTGAACTGAAGTCCCAGCTCTGGAAGTGACCAACTGTGTCTGACTTTCTTTTGTCCAGAATACCAAGACGGGGCCAAGGCAGGTCCTCCCAGTGGTGAGAGGACACGCCCTCGGGCTCAGGGACCAGGGCTAAGGTGGAAGGTGATGATGGTGCCAACACTGTGCTTCAGGCACCTGCTGCCTCCTCTGCTCCCCAGGCCCCCACCCAGCAGAAGCAGAGCCAGGTCACCCAGCTCCCAGGGCCGGGTCTTATTGTCCTCCATTTCTTGGGTTGGCCAGAGCTCACGGGAGGGCAGTGAGCGCTAGGAAACAAGGAAACTGCAGGCAGAGGATTCAAAGGCATCTCACCTGTGCACAGCCTTCCCTGGCGGGGTGTGCTCCACCTCGAACCCAGCCTGGCGCAGGACGTCAATCACCGTGTTGTTCCCTAGGAAATGACCTGAAACGGCAAGAGAGAAGAAAATCTACGGTCTCCTTCCCTTCCCAGCATCTGCGGCCCCTCCCCAAGTCCTCCATCCTTCAGATGCTGCCTTGGGAAGCAGGTGATGGTAAATACACATCTGTGAATCACCTACTGTGTGCCAGGCACCATGATAGGATCATAGGTCAAGATCTGGCAGGTCCCTCGGAGACCTTCTCATTTTACATAGGAGGAAACTGGGGCCCAAAGTAACTGACCCAAGGTCACATGACTGATACAGCTCACAAGCCTTTCCTCTGTCACGGAATCCATTCCTCATCTCCAGAATTCTCTCCCTCCTCCCCTATGTCCCACATGAGGCCTCTCCTGATCCACCCCACTGCTAGCGCCTCCCCCCTCAAACAACGGGGCTTTTTGTGGCTACGATATTGTATACACTGATACATGTTCACATTATAATTAGGATGTAAGTCACAGTGTCCGGCACATAGTAGGCACCTAATCCAAATGATTGATCAGTGATCCCAGCTGGTCCTCCACCCCACCCTGGGCTTCCTCAGCTTGTTAAGACCTCATGGCAACTGAGATCCCAGGGTCAGCCCCACCACCCAAGGAGATACCAAAGGTCAACCTCAGGGAAGGTGCAATCAAAAAAGTCAGCCTATGGGATGGTTAGGTGGAGCAGTGAATACAGTCGCCCTGGAGTTAGGAGGACCTGAGTTAAAATCTGACCTCAGACACTTAACACCAAAAAAACAAAAACCCTAGCCGTGTGACCTTGGGCAAGTCACTTAACCCCAGTTGCCCTCCAAAAAGCAAAAACAAAAAAAAGTCAGCCTTGAAATTGTGCTTCAGCATAGCAGAGTCCTTCACAAAAGCAGAGGCCCACAGGTCTGATCAGAGCTGAGCTAGAATTTTCCAGGAGACAGTTAAGCAGTCACTTGAAGACCTCCAGGGATGGGGAGCTCACTACCTCCTGCATCAGCCCATTTTGGAAGGCTCTTCATTGGTCTGTTTCCCTAACAGCCAGCCTGCCCCTCTGCCCCTCTGCTCCTCCTCCCCTTTCTCTTGGTTCTTCCCTAATCCTTGCTCACACCGTGTTTTCATTCATATAAGTTAATATTCTCCCGGGGGGGGGGGGGGGATGTACCAACACTGGCAAGCCCTGCACTCCTCGGTTTCCTCATCTGTTGAATGAGGACAATGATTCCACCGCCTGTTTTATGGGACTGTCATCTAGACTGTGCTTTGTAGGTGCTAAAGAATTGGTTCCTATTGTTGTGAGGGACAAGGCTAGGGAGCTGAATGGTGATTTCACTGGCTTGAGAACTCTGTAATGAGGGCATTCCATCTTTCAAGGACCACCGGCACTTTTTAAAAGATATTACTATTGCTAGGAATATCACCAGCATCATCATCATCACCGGTGAATTGTCACAAAAGCCTGGGCCCAGAGCGATGTCACAAATGTGCACGTGTCATCTGGCTACAGCTTCCATGTTGACATTAATTAAGGAACTGGATGTTTTAAAAGCACCCACTGGGCACCAGGAACTGTACTGGGCACAGGGTGAGAGGAAGGCAAAAGAGAGTTTATCCTTTGCCCCTAGGCGCTCTCAGCAAAGCTTGCCAAGCAGAGAGATCAGCACTTTCCCTGCAACTCAGGTCACAACCCTGAGGTTTGACTGCCTTGTTCAGGATCAGACTGAGAGTATGTGCCAGGGTTAGGAATAGAACCCGGTCTTCCTGGCTCTACATCCAGCCCTCTATGGGCTCTACAGGGCTGTCTCCGTCATCATTGGTACTCCCAGCCACCCTAAAGTATGCCCCTGGGTCCAGTCATCCCATGAAGCACCAGGAAATATTTGGGGGATGCCTGGGGCTGGGATGAGACTGAGGGACAGAAGGAGAGAACCAGGCCTGGACTGGACCAAACCTGCGCCCCTGGCCTTGTTCTGGGTAGGGCTAAATCAATCAGCCATCAATCAGCCAATTGGCTACAGACATAGGAATTTCCTTGAATAGACCATCTACAGAAACCACAGATGAACAGGCTTTGGAATCTGCCCCAGGCACCAAGGCAACTTGCCTCCTGCCTCCTTGGAGACCTGTTTAATTAAAGGCGCCCCCGGCTCCCTGTCTAAGCCACGTTCACTTTAAGGGCTTGCCAAGGAAAATACCAGCCCCCAGGCTGTATACAATGGGCAGCAAATATTTACGCATGCCTTGACTGCTCCTGCCGAGCAAGTATTCCTGGAGACAGCATTAAACGGACTTCAGAGGGAGGACAGCCAGCAGCATGCCAGAAATACTGTGCTGGACTCTTGGCTTCTCCTCCCGGGGCTGAGATCCCAGGTCAGCCCCTCACCACCAGGAGGTGTTGGAGGAGAAGCCCAGTGGAGGTACAATCGCATGGCCAGCCTTGAAACAGGGCTTCAACTTCCAAAGTAAAGCTTGGGAGCTCCCCAGGAGGCCCCCAGGTCACCTCCTCTTCAGATGCTTGGGTCCTGGGCTTCCTTCCTGATTGGTGCCTGGAGGGGGAGAGCTTGGGGGGTGGAAGGTTTCTATTTGGGATGCAGCTCCTGGTCTTCCAATGGCTCCCAATGGTTCATGAGATCCCAAGTCAGGTAGGATGCAGTGTGGATGAAGCCCCAGGCTAACTCTTTTCCAGAGAGGCTCACCAACCATCCCTTTAATGATGCGTTTTAGAATTGTCAAACCCACCGGCTCATCTTCGGCAAACTCCAATCTCTTCCTTTTATTGAAAATTGGGAAAACACTGGCCTTTCTCCAATCTGATGGTGCTTTTCTCCCATATTTTTTCAGTCCTCTGGCTCAAAAACTAGCCGGGCCAGCTCCTGAAGCAGTCCAGGATGCAGGTCATGGGGCTGGCAGGAACCTCTCCTATCTCCCCTTGTATTTGCTCTTACATCTCCTGACTGGCCATTTTGTTCCCTGTCCCTTGAAGTTTAATGAGCTCGTTTTCCTTGGCTGGAGGGATCATTGGCCAAATGAGAGGAAGAGCAGCCCATGGGTCAGTTTACTAGGAAGATGGAGTGTGTGTATTGGAAAAGAGTGAAATAAGACTGGGCAGGGAAATAAGACCGGGCAAGGAAACGAGCCTGGTTGTGGAGACCCACCGATGCCGAGCTAAGGACTTTGTAATCACGTCAGAGAGAAGGGAAGGAAAGCCTGTCAGATTTAGAGTGACAAGATGTCCCTGCATCTCCTATTCTGTTGGTCGGAGGAAAGAGCCCTGGGCTTGTAGGCAGAAGACCTGTGTTGGAGTTAGAGCTCCAGGACTTAGCTGTCAAATTGGCTCACCTTGGAAACTCAGTTTCCTCATCATTCCTACCTCCCAAAGCTATTTGGAGAGAAGTACTCTGTAAAGCTTTAAGTATTAACATTAATAGTAAATACTGCTATTTATTTCAATAATAAGCAATATTATTGAACAAGGGTTCAGATCTGGTCCTCTTGGCTTTGAGGATGGTGTCTGACTATCTGTGCCATGGTGAGATGGCCAAGGGTTCCCTACTTGGCAGATGGATGACCAGAGGGGAGTGGACCACTCCTTCACCATTCTCCTGGCTGCACCTCTCCACGTGGCATGATGGGATTCCAGGCAAGGGCTTAATAGTGTCCTGTGTGTTTGTCCTGCAAGGCTCAGTCTAGCTAAGTTTGCATAAACTCATGTAGAGATGAGCTAAAGATAGATTCTTTTTTCCAACTATTACAACTTTCAAAGGGTTTTCCTACATCAGAGACTGGTCAGAATCTGAGTCCACAATGAGAACACTCATGCAGGCAACTGTGGAGATCCTTGAAGTACAAAGACATTTTTTTAATGGATGCATTCTGCTTGGTTCCTTTGGAAAATGTGAGAAGGGCTACAGAGGAGCAAATTTAGGGTGGGCAGTGAGAGCTCCCAGCGAGAGCATCCAAAAGTCCAAAGCACTGCCACGGTGGGTAATGAGCTTTCCATCACTGGAGGCCTCCAAGTAAAGGCTGGATGGTCACTCTAGAGGTGATGCCTCTGAGGCCTCTCCCTCAGAACCCTAGACATCTCAGGGCCTCTCAGCTTTGGAGGAGGCCTGAGTGATTTTTATCATACCCTTGGCCCTGGGAGAGGGATTGGCCCATGGACGGAAATCTTTGGGACTCCCCCCAAGACCATGAGGGCAGCCTTCGTGACTGCACTGGGAATGATTTGCTTGTCTCTGGAGCCTGGCTCCAGGCCCAGAGTGGATCGGGGCCACCTCCTATAGAGACAGGCCAGGGCCTTCCCATGGCTCCAGGGCTGGCAACACCCCCACATCTGGATCAGACTCTTCCCTTACCCTCTTCCTCCCTCACACTGTAGCTGCTTTCCTCAGGGTCTTCCTATAACGCTCTCCTCATGCCTTCTCCTGTGGCCCACCTATTTCTGTACATACCATGGCAACTCCTGCCCCACCTTGCAAGCTCCTTGAGGGCAGGGACTGTTGTTAATTCTTCATCCCTGGCCCCCCCCCACCTCGACCTTTTGAGCCTCTGTTCTTTCAGTAGTAAAGCGTCTTTACCCCATGCCATTGAGACAGAGAACCTGGGTTCAAATGTCCCCTCTGCCAGGACGGCAACCCAATGGAATGTTGGGCAAGCGGCTTTCCCTGACCTGACCTGTTTCCCCATCTGTAAAATGAAAGGGTTGGACTAAATGTTCTCTAGGACTCCCCCCAACTCTGCCATTTTCCATTCTCTGTCCTGAGATCTCTCTTCCACCCCCTACAAAGCCCCACTCCTTCTCAGGTTGCCTTCTCTTTCCAAGTGCTGGGTGGGGATAACCAGGGCTTTGGAAGAGGAGTGATGGCCCTGTTCACACGCTGTAGGGTAGGTCCTTATCACCTCTGGCATGGACTCTGACAACGGCTTCCTGATGGGTCTCTCTCCTGACAGTGTCTCCTCACTCTGACTGATCCTCTGCCTGCTTCCCAGACCTGATCATGCCATTGCCCTGCTCATGAACCTTACGTGGCTCACTATTGCCCTTAAGATAAAATACCACAAAAAACATCCTGTACATAGATCAGTAAGTAAATATAAAGTTGCTACCAAAGAGGGAGGGCACTAGCAACTGGTGGGATCAGGAGAAATTGGAAGGGTCCCTAGAAGTTCATCTTACATAGGCCTCACATTTTACACATGGAGGAAGTACCCAGAGAAGTGGTGTTACTCAGGGTCAAGGAAAATCAAGTCCACATGAATTTATTAAGCACCTATTATGTTCCTGGAGCTTTTCTAAAGATGGGTCACCTAGAAAGTAAGGAAGCAAGCTGGAATTTAGACTTGTATTCTCTCCTGCTAGACCCATGACACCCCATGAGGGGTCCTTCCTGCAGCAGAGGCCAAGGAGGAGGACAGTGTGGCTGTGGTCAGTCCTGCAGGCTCCATCTCAGACCCTCAGGGTCTCTTTGCTTTAAGCAGAACAGACTGATCTGGCCTCTTCTTCTACCTCTGACTGACTGAGGATGGTTTAGACTTGGCCTCTGTCCCTGGGGTCCCCTCACTGTCCCAGATACATCCTTGACCCTTGTCTACCTCTTGGCTGACCTCACTCTTAACAAGCCTCAGTTCCTTCTCCTCCACAAGCCTGACGATGACTTAGCAACCTTCATCTCGTGCTCCAGGAAGGCCTTCGTGCCACATGAGGACCAGCCCATATGTCTTGGAAGTGTCTCACCAGGCTGACCACAAAATGAGGAATGTGCTTTTACCCACAGATACTCTTGAAGACAAGTTACTAAGTCACAGAGGTGTGGTAATCAGTGCCAGTGGAAGGCATCCCTTCACCACATCCTGGAAAAACTGATGCAAGGAAGAGATTCCTAATCATGAGAATTGTCCCAAAGTGGAATAGAAGGTAGTGAGACCCCCCTTCCCAAGAGTCTGTGGGCAAAAGCTTGGGGGGGGGGGCAGTATTTCAGGGCAATGTGGTAGAAGAAATGCTTCTTTGGGCAATGATAACGTGAACTCAAGGTCGGTGTTATCTCACGACAATAGTATGTTTTTAAGATCCTCATTTTGACTTAAGTGACTGACATGGGATTCAAACTCGGGTCTTCCCAGTTCCAAGCTAAGCACTTTGTTCCCCCTAGGGCTCCCCAGTTACCAGAAGACACTTCAGCCTCTGCCCTGGAAGGATGCTTGGTGGGGCGGGGCCTCCCTCATCAGGGCCCACATCTGGAAAGATACACTGAGAGAATGGATGGATGAACTTCATAAACTGTAGAGCGCTTCTGTCAAGGGTAACGTGCTGTGTCAATGCCGCCAATCATTAAGTAAGCGAAGGTGCTGCCAGAATGAGAAATATTGTTCACTTTTTTGCTATTGGCCCTAGAAGCCTAGAAATTTGAGTTTCGGAGCAAGCAATCCTAGGAAACAAGACATGTCCCTTCCAAGACTCCACAGATGGAGAGAGAGGATTGTGCAAGGGACAGGGGAACAATGGGGCAATTAACAGTCATCCCAGAGACAGCGCCAGGGGACGGGGGATGGGGGCGAGGAAGGGGCGCCCCGCCAGATGTTTCCAGGGCAAGGCAGGCCCTGAAAGCCTCTATTACTGTCCTTAATCCCCCCCACATGTTCCCCCTCTGCTGTTGAGAAGAGCAGGCTCAAACCTCCTCTTTGGGAAGAGAGGGCCTGAGCCCATATTTATGTTCCGTCTGAAATTAATGCAGGGGCTCCTTTCAAATGCTAATTCTGCGGGCCCCCCCCCCGGCTGCTGCTGCTGCTGCTGTTACTGCTGCTGCTGCTGTGGGCAGCCTAGGCAGGGCCAGAGACACAGAGAAAGGGAGGAAGGAAGGAAGGAAGGAAGGAAGGAAGGAAGGAAGGAAAGGCCCCTTTGTTTTCTTGGGGAAGCTGGAAAGAGAATGGAACTCAGGGATCCCAGGGCAGAGGGGGAGGGGGGCAGAGAGTTGAGGGAGAGGCATGGAGCCAGTCATAGAAGGTTAGAGATGAGAGTAGGCTGAGGACACAGAGCAGAGAATGTGAGAGTGGGGAGAGGCCTTAGAACAGGGAATGTCAGGGCTAGGAGAGGCCTTGGAATGTCAGAGATGGAAGGGGCCTTAGAACAGGGGATGTCAGGGCTGGGAGAGGCCTTAGAACAAGGAATGTCAGGACTAGGAGAGGCCTTGGAATGTCAGGGCTAGGAGGGGCCTTAAAACAGGGGATGTCAGGGCTGGGAGGGGCCTTAGAACAGGGGATGTCAGGGCTGGGAAGGACTTGAGAATATAGGGGCCTTCAATATTACCATTCCCTGGAAGGAACCCTCCATCCAGATCCCGTGTACACAGTGCCCTTTTCCGTATATGATGCCCATCTCCTTTCCCCCAAGCCCAGAGCTTTCCCTCTGTTCCCCTGCCCTGTCCCTCATCCTCTTTCCCCTTAGCCCAGGATTCCTAGCTGTCCTTGACCTTCCCTTTGCTCACTTTTGGGATCCTCTCAACCTAACAACAGCACTGATGTAGCATTTTAGCATTAAATGTGGTAATGTTTGTGAAATGCTCAGCACAGTGCAGGGCACCTAGTCTGGGGAGGTGGCCTTTATGTTTTCAAAGTGATTATTTCGTTTGATCTCCACAATAATACCGAAAGGGTAATTACTACCTCTTACATCGATCACCAATCTATTTGTTACTTGTTATTATCCATTACTCCCATTTTACAGAGGAAGAAATTGAGTCTGAGGGGAATGAAGTGACTGTGTGAGACAGGACTCTAGCCCAGGCCTTTCTGCCGTGGCTCCCCGGGGCCCTAGCTGCTCCACCCCCATCTCAGCCAAGTCCTCTTGCTGATCCCCTGACTCTAAACAGATCAGAAACCCTCTGCCCTGTGTCCACACAGACCACCCGCCTTCTTGTGGAAAGCCTCATAATTCAGCCCTGTCCTCTCCATCAAAGCCTTCCCGTCCTTGGCCTCCTCTCCTGCCCCAGCCTTCAGGGAGCTCCCTCAGCCAGGATGGTCCAGATAAGCTCACCCATTCTGTGGACTGGAAACACAGCCCGTGGGCCAGGCTGCTGTGGGGCTTGGTATCCTCACTGTCCCCTCCATCATTCCAGATAAAGTGTTCTCCAGAAAGAAGAAAGAGCTCTCAGGCTCCCCACCCACTTCTGTCCCAGAGAGTTCAAAAGGAAGGGACCCACAAGACAGAGCCTTCCATCACTGGTGTCAGAATCAGGAAGGACCATGGACTGGCTGGGGACACTGGGGGCTTCTCTGCCAGAGCCAGGCCTATCCCTCCCCATCCATGGCAGAGGCTTCCTTTGGATCGCTCTCTCTCCTTACTTACCTACAGATTTCCTTCCCGTTCTTTAAAGCCCAAATTAAATGCCCCCTCCTCCAGGAAGACTGTCCTGATTCCTCTTAGATGGAAAAGTCCTTCCTCTTGGACCTCATAGAGCACCTAGCTTGCCCCTCCCTGATGCAGAGCATTACATCTACTGTGTTCTGTGCTCCTGCCTTATCCTGACTAAATACTGTGAGATTCTTGAGGACAGGGGTTATGTTTTTATCATTCATTCAATAAGCATTATTAAACACCTACTGTGTGCCAGGCACTGTAAGCACTGGGGATACAGAAAGCAGTAAAAGGCAGTTCCTACTCTCAAGGAGATGACAGTTTAAAAGTTTATCTAAATCAATTCTAAAGCTTATCAGTCACTCAAAAAATATTTATTAAACACCTACTGTGTACAGAATCTTGTGTTCAGTGCTAGAGAAGAAAAGACTAGATAAAGCACAGATAACTATAATATATGCTAATACATGGAAAGAACTTTAGGTTTGGAATCAGAAGTCCTGGGTTCAAATCCTCCCTCTGCTACTTTAGTACTTGTGGGATCTTAAGCAAGTGATTTCACTTTTTTTTTTGGAGTGGGGGAAGGTAAGGCAATTGGGGTTAAGTGACTCTCCCAAGGTCACACAGCTAGTATCAAGTGTCTAAGGTCAGATCTGAACTCAGGTCCTCCTGACTCCAGGGTCGGTCCTGATTTCATTTCTTGCAGACTCAGTTTCCTCACATATGAAAGCAGGGGGCTATCCTCTTTTGTCCTTTCCCAGTCCAGAGCAACCATCCTAGGATTCTAGGAATTGACCCAATGTTCAGAGAATAGTCAAGAGGGCATCTTGGAGACATGAAGAGGGTATCTTTGGTGAAGCCACGGGGAGGGGATAACCAGGCTCTCCATTTGAATCTGATTCTTGGGCAGATCTCATCCTTCTGCTCCTAAAACAGACTAAAAGATATGGAGACGCAACTCCCCACTGTAGCGGCTGTTGATTTTTCAAAGGGCACTGATGGACTAGAGCAGAACTCTGCTTTCCAGGCCCACTCTAACAAGAAGCAGATGCACACACCAAAGCCATGAAAGACCTTCCTGAGCATGAGAGTTCTTCCTAAGTGGGATGGGCATCCTCGGGGGCTGGTATCCTCCCCCTCCTTGGAGATGCTCAAACAGAAGCCAGGCAGCCACCCATCAGGGCTGCTGAAGGGGATTCCTGTTCAGCCATGGGTTGAACTCCGTGTCCCTGAGGTCCCTCCCCACTCTGAGATTCTGGGAGGGCTCCCATTCCAAAGTCTGACCCTCCTTCTCTGGAGGGCATGACTTCTTGGCCACGGAAGGGGAAAAAAAGGTCCACTAATGGTTTATTTTTTTAAATGTCCAAACATATGGTTAACCTCAGAGGGGATTAATGATGCTGGCCCATTAAGTCTGTGTCAGGGAGAATAATCCCACTGGAACAATTAATCACAGAATGAAGAAGGGGAGAAGCAGCCTCAGGACCTCGGACACATGGGAGTGTGAACGTAAACACTTGAAGGTTTCTGTAAACAGATGTTCTCTCATATAAGCAAATCTGCCATCGCCAACGTTCCCGTTTTCATGGAAGTGGGGCTAGGTTATATAAGGGGCTGCAACTGGGCCGAGAAGAGGAACACTTGACTGGAGCCAAGTGAAGGAAATCCCAGGAGACCTTGCCTTGCTTTGTGACCACTTGGGTCACTCGCTTCCTCTCTCTGGGCTTCAGTATTCCCACTTATAAAATGAAGGAGTTAGACCAGATTACCTCCTCCATGATGAAAGTTCCCGTAGAGGGGATGGGTTGAGCCAGGAGTGCTCTGAAGTCCCTTCTACCTACAAGCCCAGAATTCCATGAGCCACTGGTGATATGGAGGGAGGGAGGTACAGAAAGTGGAGGAGGAGCAGGAAGACCTGAAGCATAGTCTTGGATTGGAAACCTTGCGGGTGTCCTAGGTCACTGGGACCACATGTCTTCCCTTCATTTTTGGCCCTCATTTTTCTTATCTGTAAAATGGGCCTGGGGCAGCCTAGGTTGTCTCCAAGGTCTCCTTCCTGCTTCAGTGGTTTCTGTTCTTCTCTATTCTATTTTGCAGCCCCCCCTCCCCATAGTGCCTAGACAGAGCTCAGCGTTCAGAGGACTAGATGCCTCTCAGATCACTTCCAGTTCAGAGGTTTTGTGATTGTGATTCTCTAGAGAGGCCAACACTCCCCGCCAAGGCAAGGCTCCTCAGGAGGACTCTATCTCCTTCCTCTTCTTCCCCTTCAAGATCCTGGCACTCAATTAATGTACTATTTTTAGCATCCATAGCCCCTCAGCTTTACAACCCACTTCCCATTGCATGTTTCTGTCCTAAGTCAGTTCTGATAAGAAGTAGAATTGGTGTCAGGCTGTCCCGTGATGTGAGCAGCATGCACAGGACTGCTGGGGCTGATAGTCACAATTATTACATGTGTGGGGGCCACTCACACACAGGCAGACCTGTGATTTGAAATCAAGTTTTCTTGACTCCAAGTCCAGAGCACGACCTCTGATACCATCTGATGCCAAGGTTACAAAAGTGAGAGATGGGGTGATGGTGGTCCCACAGAAGGAAAATTATTGGCAAAAACAGAGTCTGATTTGAGAAATGGTAAGAAGCTACCCTTCTCCCCTATTTCTTCAGAGCCAGGCAGAGCTATAAGTGGGATGTTTTGTGCCCAGGGCAAACAGCACAAAGCATGTCCTACATTGAGTGAGGGATGAGGACTAAGTCTAGGAACCTATGATCCTGTTTCCAATCCCCCAGCAATTCATTTCATAGGTGAGGAAACAGAAGGAAAGTAATGAGCTTAAATCACACAGTGAATCCACAGCAGAACTGAGACAAGAACTCAGGTTTCCCACCTTCTAGTCAGTGCTTAATTTATGTCTAAAGATAAGAGCTGGGTCATTTTGTCTACGATGACTGAATTGAGAAGTGTCCTGGAAGGAAAGAAGGAGGGAAGGAAGGAAGGAAGGAAGGAAGGAAGGAAGGAAGGAAGGAAGGAAGGAAGGAAGGAAGGAAGGAAGGAGGAAAGGAAGGAAGGAAAGACGGAAGGAAGGGAGGGAGGGAGGGAGGGAGGAAAAGAGGGAGAGAGGAAATGCTCAAATGAACCCTAGAAACCAACCACCTCTTTTTACACATGGGCAAACTGAGGTCCAAAGAGATTAAAAAGATTGGTGAGCCAGGGTCAGAGATAGGCCTTGTTTCCAAATCCAGAATTTTCTCTTTACATTCCATTGTTTGTCTTGACTGGAGATGGACCCTGCCAGCCCAGGGAGCCTAGGTCCCTGGCTCAGCCAGCACCCAGAGGCCTGGTGTGCAGATATACACATGTGCGTGAATGGAGATGAAAGCTGTCTTTGTTTCTGAGCTTGGGTCACCCCACAGAACTTGCTGAGTTTTCAGAAAACTTGGGAAGTGTTAAAAACCCCAGCTCTGGACTGGAGGGTGGGCGGGGTGCTGGTGGTGGTAGTAGTGGAGAGGACTCAGGGAGGGGCTGGCAAGCCAGTCTGCCTTCCTGCAGAAAGCCCTGGGTTCCAGCCCAGCTGGGGCTGGAGGGGCAGCGTTTCAGAGAAGCAGATCTGGGTTTCACTGGCCCAAGGAGACCGTGGAAGGCATGGTTCAGCTCCCGATGATTTTGTCAGTCGGCCCAGCCGAAGCTCCCATTTCCCAGGCCTTCAGGTTCCCACTAACCCTCTGAGGAGGGTGTCAGAAGGATTATCATCCCATTTTGTAGAGGAGGAGACTAAGGCCCAGAGAGGGGCCCCCTGCACAGCATCCCACACTCCCACCTGGCACAGCCAGGGCTGGAGAAGCCTTTGCCAACTGTAGTGAAGCCACCCCCAGGCTGCCATCCTGGGAATCCCCATCACACAGTTGGGGTGCTAGAGGTCTCTGGGTAGATGGAGGCAGAACGATTAACAAATGTGCCCTCCTAGGAAGCTTCCCCTTAACCATCTTGCCATGTGGGCAGGGCAAGGGTTATTATTCTCATTGGCAAAGAAGGAGACTGAGGCCCAGATAAGGCTCACAAAATTCTCAGAATTTCAGAGCTAGATTAGAAAGCATCTAGTCTGACTCAGACCAAACATAGCAAACTGACTAAGGGTCCTCTCCAACCTCCGCTTTACAGGGGAACCCCTCCACCTTCTGGGCAGCCAGCACCTCTCTGGCACAGGGCCCATTGTTGGGGAAGTTTGTCCTGATGCTGAGCCTCAATTTGCCTTTAAAACTCCCCCCTACCCTGCCTCTGGCCCTGGCTCCGTCCTCTGTTACTCCTTCTTCCACATGGCAACCCTTCAGTTAGCGTGTCTCTGGGCCTTCTCTTCTAACCATTCCGAGCTCCTTCAGTCAGTTCTCATAAAACACACACTCAAGTCCTTCACAGACTCTGGTCCCCTCCCCTGGATGACCTGGAGAAGATGGTCAACATCTGTAGAAATATCAGTTTTCACCATCCTCCTCCTCCTCCTCCTCTTCCTCCTCCTCCTCCTCCTCATCCAAACACCATACACTGGAATTATAGCTACTTCACTTTGAGTTTTGTACCCCCAGACTGTATGTAGTAGGCACTCTATCTGAGTTTTGTTTCCCTGAACTGTATGTAGGAGGCACCAAGAAATGCATGTGAAATGGAACTGAATTGAATTGAGCTGGACAGAATATTCCCTCCACACTCACTCTGCCATTTTAAATAGAGTCCAAGATCCAAGAGTCCAAGGGTCTTTGGCTTCCTTCCCCCACTGCTGACTCACACTCAGCTTGCAGGCCACTGTTTACAGATGAGCTGCATTTAAAATGCAAAGTTTTAAACGTCTTTCTTATTCGATTTGGCCCAAGTATCCTAGCTTGACAGGATCCCTTAAGAGTCTCTCACCCATCTAACCCTCCATCCTGGCTCTGTCATCTACAAGTGAATAAGCCTGGCCTCTGGCCTCTTTCCAAGTCATTGATAACAATGTGAGCCAGTCCTGGGCCAAGCACAGATCCCCAGAGTCACTCCAACCATCAATGGCTACTCCTTGGGTCCAGTCAATCAACTACTTCTGAACACACTTCGGTAGACAAGCATCTAGCAGTCTCTCCACTTTTTCCACAAAAGGAGCAGGAGAAACCGTATCAAGACCCTTGTGCAAAGCAGGGTAAACAAAGAGCTGCAGGGTTTCCCCCATCGATCGGTCCAGAATCTGCCGAAATGGGAAATGAGGTTAGCTTGGCATCACTGGGTCTTGGTGAAACAATGTTGGCTCCTCCTCACGGCTGCTTCCTCTTCCAAATGCTCAGCTACACTTTGTCGACTCTTTCCCCCTTTTACTGAAAATTGATGGGGCAGGAGGGAATTGCCTTTCTCTAACACAATTCATTTCAATTTTCTGAGATCTTCCAAAGATTCTGGGCAGTGAGCCCCCCTGCCAGTTCTCTCAGGACCCGAAGATGTTCTCCTCTTGGGCCAGGTGGCCTGACCTCCTACAGGGAAGCCACGGACTCTCTTACTATCCCCTTACTTAGGTTCAATACAAGCCATTACCATTTTTTTTTGTGTCTGTCACTTAGTAACTAATTAATATCTGTATAATGCCTTAACCTTTCAAAGAGCTTTACCAACATGATCTCATTCTATCTTCACAGAAACTCTGAGAGGTGGGTGCTACCCCTAGAAGTAAGTGAGGTTAGAGTCACATGGTAAGTGTCTGAGGTTGAATTTGAACTCGGCCCTTCCTAATTTCATATCCAGAGTTCTATCTACTGTGCCACCTTGTTGCCTTAGATCCCAATGTAAGAGTTGGAATTTAAACAACTGAAGAATTGGAAGAGACATTATAGCACATTCCTTCATTTTTCAGATGGAGAAACTGAGGTTTAAAGAGAGGGAAGTGATTTAACAAATTCCTCCTGGCCTCTGCTGGAAGACCTCCAGGGAGGGGACTCCCCGCCTCCCCATTCCTGACATCCAACCTGATTCTGCACCCCCCAACAAGTCTGGTCCCTCTGCCATGTGACTGCCCTTCACGTGACTGCCCTTCACGTGCTTGAAGATGGCTCTCATGTACCCCCTGAACCTTCTCTACTCCAGGAGAAGCATCCGCAGCCCCAGGATCTCCATACAGCCTGGTCTCTAAGACCCTTGCTTGGTCACTAGCCTTTTAAATGGCTTCTTCAACCCATTTTCTTCTGATGTGATCTCTAGGCTACTAACTCTCCTGGTCTTCCTCCTCTGGGTGAGTCAATTAAGAAGCAAGTATTTATAAAAGACCTACTAGGTACAAAACTCTTACTAGGTACTGAAGAGATGAAAGCAAGAATTAAACAATCCCTGCTGTCCAGGGTTTTACATTCTTCTAGGGGCTGAGAGATCAGATTAAGTCCTAGAGAAAAATTAGAAGGTGGAGAAAACACTTTCATTTGGGGAATTGGGGGAGGAAGCTTTAGGAAGGAGACAGCATCTCATCTTAGATTTGGTATCTAAGCTAAAAAAAGCTTGGGAGGAAGGGAAGGGGAAGATGAGGAGGGCATGAATTCTAGGCAGGGAGGAGGCACACATGGGCAGAGGCCAGAGATGGAATGTCTTGGAGAAGAGCAATGATTCCAGTTTGCTGGGCTTTGGAGCGTGTGCCGGAGAGGAAGGCGAAAGGACAAAGATGCGGTCTGGGGTCAGGCACGTAGGGCCCCAACTTAGCCCGGGTTCCTTGTGTCATGCAGGCCTAGAGCCCCAGCCAAGAGAAGGAATTCTGAGCAGGATTGATGAAGCCAGAATAAACCAGCCCTCTGAGTCAGAACTGGGACAGTTAAGTCGGCTGTCACTTCGGGGCTGCCAATGTTGAGTCGGGTGGGAGTGCTGGTTCCCCACACTTGGGCTCATAAAACAGGCCCAGCTGCAAATCAGCCAATCAGCCCAGGCTCTGGGCCAAGCCGCGATGTACAAGCAACTTTATTAGGCTGCTAGGGTCTCACCCCCTGCTGTCTTATGGCACTAAGGAATCCATGGACTGAATGAGTATTTCAGCATGGGCCCAACCCTGAAGCACAGGGGAAGAGGAGATATATTAAACTCGTGGTGTCCCGTTAGTTGTGAGTCTTGGGATGAAAGAGCTAGGCCGCAGCCACCTGCTCGAGACAGGCACATACCTGCACTAGGAAAAGAACAGGTAACTTAATCCACCTTGGCCCTGCCTTCAGTCCTAGGGGTTCCCTGTTCAGCCCAGTCAATCCTTTGTAAGAACGGGAGGGACAAAAAGCGAATGGAAATTGAGCCTCCCAGAAACTCCTAGCTGCTGGATTCTGGTGGTCTGGGACTCCCACTCCCCCTCTGCCTCTATGTGGTGGCTGTTGTAGGAGGCTCCACAGGGTCAGGTGAAGCCAAATGGGGGGGAGGGGCCAGGGAGTTTGTGCGACTGCATTTTTAAAAAGTCCATCACTTTGGGGAATCAGGTTAAGTCAGATAAAATGTCAACTCCCTGGCATTCCCTGCTCTCTGGCTTCCTGAGCTAGGTTAGAATTTATGACCCTGAATCCCTGCTTGGCTCAGCTCAGCCCCTGGCATCTTAGCTCTGCACAGGCACAGTCACAAGGGACCTCAGAGGCATCTGGCCCAACCTGCCCCGTCATGACAAGTACCACCCTCCCCCCGCCCCGGGTTTTGCTACTTTCCAAGGGCTCCCACTGGGATTTTGGATAGCCCAAATTATTAGAAAGTCCTAAATTCCAGCCTAAAATGACCTCTTTCTAATTTCCCCTTTTTCTTTAAGTTCTACCCTTTGGGACAACATAGAGTAAGTGTGATCCCTCTTCCAAGAGACAGCCCTTCGAATGCTTGACAGCTCTCTTGTCCTTCTGAGTCTTGTCTTCCCAGGCTAAAAGTCCCTGGTAACTTCATCCTTCCATCCAATGTCATGAACTGTGGGCCTCTCACCATCCATCTCTGGATGCTCTCAGGTCTTATAAATATCCTTCCTAAAGTTCGATACCCAGAACCATCACTGTGGCACATAGTAGGTGCTTAAAAAATGTTTATTGATTGACTGTTCACTCCATCGGAGATCTGCTTTGATGTAGACGTTGGACCATTAATGGCTACTCTGTATGTCGGACCATTCAAGTAGATCTGAATCTACCTACCTGGACTATTGTCCAGCCCAGATCTCTCCACTTTGTCCATAATAAGAAGCTAAGGGCTAAGTCCATAAAAAGAAGCTAAGTTGGCAAATGCTCTTCCAAACCTAGGTCAGTTCTGTCTATTGCAGGGACTTTTCACCCTTTTTGGTTCCAGATGCAGTCATGGGTCTGCTGTCTGGCAAAGCCCGCAGACCTCTTCTCAGAATCATGTTTTTAAATATATAGCACAGAATCAATAGGATTATAAGGGAAACCAGTTATATTGAAATAATGGTGTAAGTTTTTTCACCCCCTGTTCATGTCCACAGACCTCCTGAAATCTATCCATGATCCCATTTGGAGGCTGAGGACCCCAAGCT
Source organism: Petaurus breviceps papuanus (assembly GCF_028583685.1). NCBI lineage: Eukaryota > Metazoa > Chordata > Mammalia > Diprotodontia > Petauridae > Petaurus > Petaurus breviceps. The sequence continues at coordinate 27,461,844 of NW_027185850.1, read as the reverse complement.
AAGAACACCTGGTCCACAGCATTAACCTGTCCATTAACCTCATTGACCTTTTCATTTCACAGATGAAGAAAAGTGAAGCCCAGGGAGAGGAAGGCATTTAGCTACGGCCATGAAAGTCCAGCATAGGAAAGGGAATCTGGCATCGTGAGGGGAAAGCCCTAGGCTGGGAGCCAGGAGGATGGGATCAAATCTCAACCCGTGCCACTACCTGCAGCCTTGGCCAAGTCAATGCTGGGTCTTGGTTGCCCTATCTGTTAAATGGGACAATTGACAATTAATCAGCTGTGCAACATTGGGCAAATCCTTTCCCCTTCCTGGACTGTCTCCTCTTTTATAGGATGCAGGGGTTGTAACAGATAGTCCTAAAAAGCCAATTCTTCTCTAGATTAGCAGATTCCTGGACTATAATGTTCTCCCAGGGTCCTGCTGGCTCTGATATTCCAGGATCCTGTGATTTCAGGTGCATTTCTCTGGGCTCGTTTTGGTCTTTTCCCAGGTACACAGGGCTTCCCCCAAGAGATGGGGTGATTGTGAAGCCAGGGCTCTGGAGGGTGGTGGCCTCAGCAAGCATCCCCTCTCCACTGTAGCAGCATTTCCTGAATATCGTCCTCTCTGGGGCCAGGTTCATTCCAGAGATACTAAGCCCGAGACACATCACATCACAGGCTTTCCATCTGAGCCCAGAAAACGTCATCTTGGCCTGCTTAGAATAACCTCACACTTTCCCCTTCCCTCACTTATCCTGTGTCTAGACAGCACCTTCCCCACTATGAGATAATCTTTTTTCTTTCCTTAATGAGAAGGTCAACCCACCCAGGTTCATAGCAACCTAAAGTGGGCACAATCAGATGCTTATGAAAAAGGGACAGAGTCAGAGACAGAGAATGCCTAATGTAATCCTGGCCCACCCCAACCCTGGACCTCGTGACACCAGCTGGAGGTCTGACCCTTCTGTCTATACTCAGGATCCTTTCTGAAACGCCTTCACACAAATCCCAGAGAGATACCACTGGGGCAGGAGAAAAAAAGTCTGAGAACCTGGATTTGAATCCTGCCTCTGCTGCATACTGTGTGGCCCAGACAAGTCATGTGACCTTGCTTTGTCTCCTCATCTATAAAATGAGGAGTGAATGAGATGACTAGGTCCCATCTCACTCTAGGGTCCCGGCTGTGTGGTCTGGGGCAAATTTGGGTTTCCACTGGGTTTTAGTGTTGATGTTTTGATAGAACCTTACAAGGTATCTTAGTGTTTACAGGATAGATTTCTTTCTTAAACCCAGATCACTCTAGTTCTCATTGATTGGCCAACAGTAGGTCCCAGCCCAAGCCTCACTCAGTCATTTTGGGGCCCTGATTGGCTCAGAGTGAATATTAATAGCAATTGTGTCTGTTTTGGCCAAAAATGCTGAGGGTCTTCCCCTCCCAGCTTGATTTTTTTTTCTTTTTACTAAGTAAAAGAGGCCATTCTTTGCTTCATTTCTTACCTAGCCTTAATCACTAAATGGACATTGTCTCAGCTGAACTAACACCTGGGAAAGAACTTAGCTTAAAAAAGCCAAGGCCTCCCACTGCATCCAGAGACATCTCCAGATGGTGAAAGTGAGGCTGGAGACTGCATAGTCCTGCCTCACTTAAATCCAATTCACTTCATAGCATCACCGTCCTGATGTCATGGTCCTTTTTGAGAATGAAAAACAAAGAACAGTTTTGACATTAATAAAACAAGGGATTTAGATGAGGTAATTTCTCTAGTCCCTCTCTAGAATTATTTTAAATTTCTATTGCACACCAAGCCTGAAACTTAGTAAGCACTGAATAATTAATGCCTGTTGACCAACCGTTTATTGATATTTTTTGCTCTTATAATACTTTTATTTCAGAATATACCAACCCTCTCCAATTAGCAAAAAAGAAAGGGAAAAAATAATTCTTCTGAACTAACACTATAAAGAAAGGAAAGAAGGTTACAAAAAAGAAAGAGGAAAAAAAACATTTTTCCAAACTAATGCTATAAGGAAAGGAAGGAAGGAAGGTAGGAAGGAAGGAAGGAAGGAAGGAAGGAAGGAAGGAAGGAAGGAAGGAAGGAAGGAAGGAAGGAATGGAGAGAGGGAGGGAGGAAGGAGGGAGTGAGGGAGGGAGGGAGGAAGGAAGGGAGGAAGGGAGGAGAGGAAGAAGTAAGGGGGAAGGAGGGAAGGAAGGAAGGAAGGAAGGAAGGAAGGAAGGAAGGAAGAGAATAATCATTTAAATAGGCCCTATTCTATGCCAGGCAAATATCTCATTTGATCATCACAACACTCCTGGTAGGGAAGTGCTATTTTTAATCTCCATTTTACATTTAAGGAAACTGAGGCAGACAGAGGTGAAGAAGTAACTTGCCCAGGGTCACACAAATAGTGAGTATATGAGGCAAGATTTGAATTCAGGTCTCCTTGCCTCCAGGCCCATCGTTCTATCCACTGTACTACCCAGCTACATATAACCAAGTTACATGTAGTGTTCTACCCCCTAGTGTCCCACTTGAGCAAAAAGGGAGAGAAGTGTATTTTTCCCATCTCTTATTCAGGGTCAGGCTTGGCGATTATAATTCGGAGGTCACTTTCATCCCTAAATCATATGGCCTTGATTCTTGTGACATAGTGGAAAAGGAACTGGACGGTATATAGGTGAGACCCGAATTCCAGCAGTACCTCTGATGCTTAGTAGCTGTGTATCCTGAGCAAGTCACCATGCTTTCTGCGGGGCCTCGGTTCCCTGCTGTGTAAAGTGGGGATGGTACCTGGGGAGGCGCCCAGGCCTTTGGAGGCTGCAGTGAGGCCCCAATTCCAGAGAGGGCTGGGCTGGCTGGGGAGGTGACCCAGAGCTGCCCCCAGCCCTTCCTGCCCCCTGGCCCAGGCTAGCTCATCTCCTAATGTGGGATCCATCCCACACACCTCAGGCTGCTGACAAGCTGCCTCTGCTTCGTGTCAAGGCATGTGAGGAGAGATGGGGCATGGGCATCTCTCGATAAGGAAGGCCTCTAGTTGGCCAAGCCCAGGGTTCCCTTGCCAGGCTGGAGGAGTCCTCCTGGGACATGCTACAGAGAGGCTCGTTCTCTTCTTTCAAACAGCAGCACATGCTGTTGCCAAGACTTGAACCCAGGCCTCCAGCCTCCTGGCCCAGCAGTTGTGGCGGTGGTTTTCCCCACATTGTGCCATGTCCCTGGACCTGCACAATGGTGCTCAGTGTGAGGCTGAGACCAGAGCATCGTACTGGGGGGCAGCGAGCCTGGACTGGAGCCCCTTGCTCTGATGTCGTCAGTCTTGGATGTGGGACGCCACGGTGGTCTCTGAGGACCCTGGGAGAGCGGGAGACCAAGCCAGATGTCAGCCAGAGCCAGGTCGCATCCAATACAGCCAGAGCCCAACTCAGAGATGAGGGAAGTTTTCCTCAAATTAACTGCTCCCATAAATTTATCCATCTGTTATCATAAGTGTGGCTTGGAAATGACTTAGCCATAAAATCGAAATAAGCCAGGAGTGAACGTTTCTTGCCCTTGGCTTCGTGTGCATATTCTTCATGCCAACACATTAACTCTTTTTAACAGCCCAGGTCTGGGCTGGCCTGGGACAGTGTGTCCATAAAAGACTTGACAGATTCCCAGGGCCTTATAGCACATAGCGGCCTGCCTGAGGGCCTGCCAGGGCCAACCAGCATCCACTCCCTCTCAGTCAGGGTCAGGGTTGGAAGATAAAGCCTTCAAGATAAACCCCACAGGGTCCCAGAGGCCTGATCAGACTCTCTGGGGGGCCAAATGACACCCCGGAGCCAGGCTGAGGCTCCGTTGAGGCTGGGCTGAGAGAGGCCACATCCCAGCAACAACTTGACCTATCATCTCAAGCTCAGGAAGTATGGGTGGCCAACTACCAAGCATCTTTAAAGGTCTTTTCCTCACCAATACTTTACTTTCCTTAAATTGTCATCCAGATTTTCCTGGGATTAAGATTGTGGGCTCCTTATCCTAACCCTGAGGGCTCTAGAAATCATATATTTTTGTTTTACAGATGGGGAAACTGAGGTCCATGGGAACAGATTGATTTTCTTTCTACATGAGTGGTCTCCAATTAGAATACAGGCTCCTTGGTGGTGAGGACCAGAACATTTTTCCATCTCTATTTCCCATGCATAACACAGTGATTGGCTCATTACAGCAGCTTAATAAATGTTTTATTATTTATTCATTCCTCATTCAAGTAGTAAAGGTAGAGTATGAATGAATGAAGGAATTAATGAATGAACGAAAAATGTATAATAAGTGCTTATAATACACAGTGCTCTAGGGATACAAAAAGCAAAACACTCTGAGGAGGGTGATCTATAGGTTAAAGGGCCTCCAGTCACCGGTGACTGATCTGAGGAGCAGGATGAGGTCCTGGCTCCAGGACAGCAGGTGACCCGTCAGATGCTAGAGCCCCAGCTCTGACCCTTCGCACCTGGGGAACCTGGGGTCACCTCCCTTTTCTGGGTCTCATTGGCCTCCCCTACAAAATGAGGGCGTCAGACCAGCTCTGAATCTCCCCAGGAAGCCCCAATGGATCCCTGGCAACCACCAGCGCCTTGCCATCACACTGCTCCTGACTCATTTCCCATCACTGTTCAGCTTATTTCTCCAACAGAACGTAAACTTTTTGGAGGCAGGAACTAGTTTTTTCTTTTCTTTTCTTTTTTGTCTCTGTGTCCCCAGTAGCATCCTGCACATTAGGCTCTTAAGAAATGTTTGTTGATAGCCTAATTGGTATACATGATGAAGAAGGCTTGGGGAAAACAGCACAGAGGGACTGAACTTAAAGAGAATCTCTGATGAAAATATAACGGTGTCTCAGAGTTCTCAGACCCCTCTCACTTCTGACACCACATTCTCTGTATTTGTTGATCAACGTTCAGAGCTAGAAAGAATCCCAGAGGCCATCCTGCTTTTACAGGTGTAGAAACTGAGGCCCATGTGATTTTATACTTGGCCCCCACGGTTGGTGGCTCCTGAGATGTTTTTGCGGCCCGGCTCAGCATCAAGCAAACAGGAGTTGACTAACAAAGCTGCTTGAGCCAATGCTTTTTGAAAGAACTGTAAAGTTTACAACGCACATTATTTCCCTGCGTACTCAGGAGCCCTGCAGGAAGGGATTACAAGGACTATTCTGCCCATTTTGCAGAGGAGGTAGCTGAAGCCCAGTAGGGGGTGGCTTGTCTACAATTGCTCTGGTGCTAGTGTCAGAGGCAGGATTCAAAGCCTGCCTCACCCACTCTGCCAGGCAGACCACCCCCACATCTGCATGGCCAGCACTGGCCCCACCTCTGAGCTGCAGCCCTGGCCATCCAGCTGCATGGCAGACCTCTCCAACCAGAGAGCCCAGCGGCATCTCCAGTCCCAACATGGCCCAAACCCTCTATGTACTTCTCTCTCTAATCTAATCTTAACCTGCTACCAATTCATCTTCCTGTAGAGATCCAGCCATGCTGGAGTTCTGCCCGACACCTCCAGGGCTCCCTCTTGCCAACCAAGTCAAGCTGACATTCCTTGGCTTGGTCTTCAAGGCCCTTTATAATCTCCCCTCAACCCCACTTTCCAGTATTATCTCACAGGGTTCCCCTATAGGCCCCTGGCTACTTGAACAATCCTCACTTCCTCCTGAATTAGCAGCATAAAGTAGTTTGATAAAGCACTTGACTCTTGGGTTCAAATCTTACCTTATAGATGACGGTTCACTGCGTGATGCTGGCCAAGTCACTCTCTGGGCCTCAGTTTCCCCACTTGTAAAATGAGGCAGTTGGATTCAGTGACATCCAGTTCCAGAATCCCTTTTCAGTTCTAAACCTATGTTCCTATGATCCTTCTCCCTCTCCTACCCCACCCTCACACCCCTTCATGCCTGGTTCCATGACTTTGCTCAATATATTCCCTGAGCCATCCTCCTTACCCTCTTCACCAAAGGAACTCCAATGCATTCTTTAAAACCCAGCTCAAATCTCCCCTCAGGGAGGAAGCCTTCCTTGACACACCCCCTTCCCCAAGGCAGGAATGTCCTTTGGCCTCCAGAGTTCTCTGGGCACTGCACTGGCCCGCTATTGGTCATTGGATTTCCTCATACTCCAAAGTGATGAGATCCGAGAGGACACAGTGTGGAGGGACTCTAACCTCTGGGCCTCCCCACTGCCCAGGACAGGGTTCTCTACGCCATATGCATTTAATCTATTCTTGTCTAATTGACATGAATTAGCGGGAGCAGAAAGAATTTGATCTCACTTTGGTAAACCCTCAGGGAGCAGGCCTAGGGTGAGTAGGAGATCCCTTGGGTCCAATTGGACCACAGAGACCCAGAGATACCCAGACAGAAGATGGAGCTGAGAGGAAGTGTGGGGCTGTAGAATCCTTAGCCCGTGGCAATGGATTGGAGGAAGAGGACAGCCAGAAACGATTCTTCAGGATGGTCTGAGGCAAAGAGAACTAAGGAAGTTCTCCGATGTGCCCTAAGAGGTGTCTGGCTCCATCTAGGTCTGAGTCAGGCCACCTCCGAGATATTTCTTACTGCCTCCACTTGAAGCTGTCCAGTGATGGAGAGCTCACTCCTCATCAAAGCTACTTTTCCCTCTCCCAATCCTTCTGATGTTAGAAAGTGCTTCCTTGAATACCTCCTGTAGCTTCTTTCCAGGGCTCCTCTGGGATCTACTTTGTGAAGCCAAGCAGAGCAAGGCTAATCTCTCCTCCCCTTCAGATATCTGAAGGCTGTGAGTGTATCTACCCTGAGGCATGTCTTCTCCAGGCTAAAGGTGGGAAAGGGGGCGGGTCTGGGGGCAGGATCCCTTCTGTGGCCCCTTCCTCTCCACCCCCAGCCCTGGGCACCATCCTGTGGTCTGGTTCTTCAGGAAATGTTCAGTCCCAGGAGAAGCTGCTCCTGGGATGTGGTGAGAAAGTCAGCCTGGGGCCAGATGCTGGAATGCACATCCAGCAGATGCCAGAGCCCTCCCAAGGCACAGTCAGGTCCCAAGTCCTCCTCGAGCCCTTCCCATAGCTGGTGAGACCCAATCCATGCCCCATCTCTTAGGTCCATGAGGCTACCAAGAGATCTTGGGTTGCATTAAGAGAGATGAAAGGCTTCCAGGAAGAAGGAGGTGATGCCCCCCTTCTGTGGGTGCCACCTCCGACAGGAAGCCTTTACCAACCCTCCTGAATTCTACTGCCTCCCCTCTCTTATTTCCCGCACAGCTCATTTGTATGTGTTTGTTGTTGGGTGCCTCTCCCATTCCATTGTGAACTCCTTGACAGCAGAGACTGAATTTTGCCTCTGTATGCCTGGCACTTAGCTAAGTGCTGGGAACATAGTAGGTATTTCATACATGTGTACTGACTAACCATGCCCTGGACAGGCTGCATTTGGAGCACTGTCTTTAGTCCTGGGTCCTCGGGTTGGGAAGAACCCTGCCCAGCTGGACAGAGGGCATCCAGAGGGGATCAGGCTAGAGAAATGGGATGATGTCAGTTTGGGAAGAGTTTTAAATGCCCAGTGGAGAGGTCTGGAGTCAAGAGAGAGCCGATGAAGGGGCAGGGGAGTGATGTGTTCAGACATAAGCTAAAGGCCTGACAGGGGTATGGAGAATGGGCTGGAGAGAGGAGAAATAGGAAGCAGGAAGACCAATTCAGAGGCCATTGTAATAGCCCAGGGGAGATGGGCCTGGACCAGAGTCATGGCAGCTGTGTGAAGGAAAAAGGGGTAGATGCCAGAGATGACCTCGAAGGCAGAATCAACAAGTCTTGGCGCAAAGTTCTTTCCTTCTCCAAAGGGAGAGGAAGACACATAAATTTCCCAATCCAAGCACTGCATTTCCTGCCAACGTTTGCTGACTGACCCATTGACCCACTTTCCTTTGGACAACAGATAGTAATGATCATGGGGGTGTGTTTCTTAATGCCTCTTGTCACTGTTATCACAACCCCCTCCTCACTATGAAGGAGACAGATAAATAACTTTCTCTCATCTACTGAGGAGATGGAATGAATTCCACACATAATCCCTCCCAACCTGCCCCCGCCATTCGCTTCTCGCTCTCTACCTGCTCCGAAGGCGAAGAAGAAGCTCTTGTCGCCATTCTCTCGAAGCAGCGCCATAACCCGCCGAGCCATCCTCTCATTCCGCTTGTAGATGAGCTCCTGGCGGAAGTAGCTGTCAATCTCCTGGGCCGTGGCCTGCTCGTGTGGGGGCAGCGTAGTGTTGATGAAGTTGGGGAGCTGGAGGAGAAAGGAACGGGCCTTTTTAGGAGCAGACTATCCAGAGGGCTGATGGGAGCAGAGAGTCATTCACTAAACCAGTCTCCTCCTTTGCCAAATGGGGACGGGCATGTGGATGCTACCAGCCTCTCAGGGCTATGGTACAAAGGAGTGATGGAGAGGGTGAGGATGCTGGGATGTAACATCCATGGGATGTTACAGGAGAGAGGGGTGCAGGCCCTGGGGTCCCCCAGTTTATCCCTTCTATCTGCTGCTAAGGACCCTTTCCCTTCTAAACCAAACTGAACCCTGCCCTGCCTCCCCAACAGGATGGTGGTGAAGGTCCAGTGGATGGACATGACACCAATCCTCTCCAGTCTCAGTTTTCTTATTTGTCCTGGGCTTTGCTGCTGACTCAGGGCTACCTGCCCTGACCCACCCCCATGCCACTCTGATAGCCCTCTCTTCTTCTTACCCAATATGAAGGCTAACAGATGGGCCAGGGCAGTGAATGGTGAGAGTCAGGCTGGCAGGAGAATTTGTATAAGAAACTAGTGAGAATGGGAGCTCGGAGTTAAACTGTGAAGGGCCTTGAATGACAAGCCGAAGAGTTTGAATTTAGTTCTGTAGCCAATGGGAGCTATAGAGGATCAAAACTATGTATTAGGAAAATTACATGGGCAGTGGTATAAATGATGAGTTATAAAAGGAAATAAGACAGGGTAGCCTACAAGGAGGCAACTGAAATAATCCAGATGAGAGGTGATGAAGGTCTGACCTGGGGTGGTGACCATGTGAATGGAAAGATGTCCGCCATTTTGTAGTCTGACTCAATAGGCCCCAGTGGCCTATTAGATGCAGGGGGCGAGGGAAAGGGAAGACTGGGGAAGACCCTTTGAGCCTGGTGACCTAGAGGGAGGACAAGGAGATGCTGCTGCTGCCCTCCATCACCCCTGCCCAGCAGTGGGCCACAAAATGAGCAGCTCCCAGATTCACAGATCCAGAACCAGGAGGGACCTCCAAGATCTAGTCCAATCCTCACTATAACAGATGAAGAAACCAAGGCCCCAGAGGAGTTGAATGAACCCAATGTGAATGGCTGAGCTTGGATTCAAACCCAGGTCTTGTGAGTCCAAAAAGGCCTCTTTTCTATCTGTGCCTCTCTGCTTCTAGAGACAGAGGTGGAAAAGAGATGGAGTTTTCTCATAAGAGGAGGTTTTAACTAAATCTTCAGTCTTCCCAAGTGCCTGGGCCAGTGCTTAATAACCATTGAACTCAGCAGTAGACTGCTGCTGGGCAAGTCCCTGGCCTCTCTCTACATTATGGATGTCCGTAGGCATTGGTGGGAGGGGCTTCCTCACTGGGATTTCCAATCTCTGCAGGCTGAATTGGAGCCCCGGGAATGAGGCCCCCAGAGCAAGGGGGATGCATCCTTCCTGGGGTGACAGAAATGCAGCCAGACCCTCAGGGGCATGGCTGAGAGGACCTCTCCAGGCCTCTTCCAGTCCAGCACCCTGGGCTTCAGATTCACCTGGGAAAACCATGAGCTTTCCAGAGCCTGTAAAGGAACAGATCCCAGGCCGAAACCAGAGGGACACTGTACAGGAGTCTGTGACTCAACGTCCACACTGACTCCGAACCAATACACTCATGGAGAATGGGGAGACAGAGAGACAGAGAGGGGAAGAGAGAGAGATGGAGGGAGGGAGAGAG
>NW_027185850.1:27399169-27446895 GCF_028583685.1 Petaurus breviceps papuanus | reverse complement strand
AGAGAGAGAGGGAGGGAGAGAGGGAGCATATGAAGCCCAGAGTCCTGTTCCTAGCTGGTTGATTGCTCTGAGCTTGGCATGGGATGCATGAGCATCTAGAACTATTTATATCTATTCTCCTTCGAGCAGAGTCTGGGAATTACCCCCAAGTCTCCCAACAACAACAACAAACCCAGGTCTCTAGCCCAGGGGTGGGGAACCTGCAGCCTCAAGGCCACGTGTGGCCCTCTAGGCCCTTGGTTACAGCCCTTTGACTGAACCCAAAATTTACGGGACAAATCCCCTTAGCAAAAGAATTTGTTCTGTAGAACTTGGACTCAGTTAAAAGGCTGCCCCCAAGGACCTAGAAGGCCACATGTGGCCTCAAGACTGCAGGCTCCCCATCTGGGTCTCTGTACCTTCCTGTCTCTCAGGATGTCTTGCCCTGGCCAGGCTGTTTCTGGCTCTTGTGGATTTTGTTATGCCTAAAGGCTGAGTAAGTGGAGAAAGACCAACAGCCTGAAGAATTACGCTTCTGTTTACACTTCCCCTTGAAGAGCCGAGCATCCATGTGTTTCAGGCCTTCCACCTTAAGCAGAGCAGGGAGAATGTGGAAATGTCCGTTGAGCCTCATGGCTTGCAGATGGTGCATATGAAATGTGTACAGGAGGGTGGCTGTAAATCCAGTGTGTGAGGAGGAGAGGTCCTTTGAAATATACTTTTAAAAGTATTTCTGTTCATTTTATTCTTTAATCTTTACACTCATTCTGTGGAGTTGGCAGGGCAGCTTTCTTGTCCTCATTTTACAGATGGGGAAACTAAGGCTCACAAAGTTAGATGACTTGCTCACAGTCACACAGCAAGTCAGCAGCAGAGCAGGGATGTGAACCCAATGCCCAGTTCCATACTGCCTCCACTGAACCATACTATTTCTCTGGGCCCTTCTTTCCTTGTGATCTCTAAAGATCTAAAGAGATTCCCCACCACTGCCCATAAGTAATTACCACTTTTAGAGACAGCTCTGCTGAAGAGAACCCAGAAATGGGAGAGAAGAAGGAGGCTTGAATCTTGTCTGGGCTCTTTCTCTGCAGAATCCACTGCGTGACCTTGAGTAAGTAACCTGTCTTCTCTGGGCTTCACTTTCTCCATCTGCTAAACAGATATGCTTTCCCTATCCCACCTCAGTGGGCCGCTACTGCCTCCCAGAATCCCTGACATGCAAGGGATGTATCTGTATAATTCACATATTGCCCCCTTTCTTGGAAGGCAGAAACTAACTATGCTTTTGTCTGTCTTTGTATCAATGGTGCTTAGCACAATGCCTGACACATAGGAAGCCCTTTCAATGAGTACCATGCCCTTACTGGTGAGACCACTGAAGGAGAGGGCGCAGAAGGGCTTGACAAAGTTCAGGGGACAGGAACACAGGAAGTAGTTTCATTGTAATACTTAAATATTCTGATGCCTCCAGGAGTCATCTGTCCATTCAATACCTACCCATACCTACCTTCCAGCATGAGCTATGACAACAGCCTCCTTACTGTCCTCCCTGCCTCCAGCCTCTCCCCTCCCCAACCTGCTCTTCACACAGACGCCAGCCCTTATGTCCGTGGCCCTGTCCGACTACAAGAGTCCTCAGGTTGACATCAAAAGCCCCTGCCACCTGACTCTAGCTTGATGTTCTAATTGTATTTTATGGGACTCTCGTTCTAGCCAGACTCCCTGAGCCAGCCCTCCTTCTCCTGCCTCCTGCCTTGGCACAGGCTGCCCCAAAACTTCTCTCTTCATCTCCACCTCAGAGCTCTAGTCTTCCTTCAAGGCTCAAGTGAAGAACTGTTTTCTCCAAAAGCCCTTTATTGAAGCCAAGGTTTAGAGGCCATTCTCTCTTCAAATTGCCTTCTCTATATTTCTTTGTGTTCACACCACAGCCTCCCCTGAATGGTGAGGGGATGACTTCATTTCCCTTTGAATGCCCAGCCCTAGAACTAACACTCAGTAGGTGCTTAGGGAACAATTCCCAAATGATTGGCTAGAAGGTGATGGATAGAGCTCTGGGTCTTGAGTTGGGAAGACCTGAATTCAAATCCAGCCTCACTGTATGACCCTGGGCAAGTCATTAACCTCTGCCTGCCTCAGTTTCCTCAACTGTAAAATGCAAATAATACTAGTCTATTTCACAGGGTTGTTGTGAGGATCAAAGGAGATGTTTGTATTGTAAAGCACTAAGCACAATGGCTGGCACATAGTAGGTGCCTAATAAATGCTTCCTTCCCTTCTTTGTATCTCTAATCCCTAGGGCAGGGTCTGGAACACAGTAGGCACTTAACACATGCTCCCTAGGCCTTTTCCTGCCCTGGACGCTTGCCAGCTTTCCAGTGACCTTCCTATGATGTGGCCCCAGGACTAGACGTGGGGGGGCGGTGGGTCCCTTCTCACTAGAGGGAGTCAAGTTGACCTCCCTGCCCCCCAAGAAGTCATAGAAGAAAACTTGGTTCAGTTTTTACTTCAGCAGGCGGCCTTTGCAATCTCTTCCAGTCCTGCCTCCCTGTGATTTGTGACCACAGTACTCTGGAGCTGGTCTGACTGCTCAGCACACCTGGGCATGCTGCTGAGGCAGCCTCTCTCAGGACAGCTTTCTTGTTACTAAGTGGCTGACCCAGGAGGGTCCTTCAAGCTCTCATTTGTGCTGGCGGGTCTCTGGCCTGGGGAGACTGCCTTGAGCCTGCCTTCTTCTCTAGGGCTCACCCCTCATCCTCCATAGACATCCCCACCTGGTGAGGCCATTAGGAACTGTCTGGAGTGTCTTCCTGAGCTCCAGAATCTAGAACCTGAGGGTTGGAAGGGCCTTCAGCTGCCCTCAGGTCTCACAGCATTGCAGACAAGTGGTGACCCCTTTCTGTGGCAGGCCTCTCCAGAGGAGGAGCCCACCGCTCCTGGGGGTGACCCATCCCACACTGGAACAGCCTTATTGTGAGGGAGTTCCTTTATTGAGCTGAAAGACTGGAAGCTGATGCCCAGAACGCAAAGTGAGTCTGGTGATTATTTCTACCTATTTTCTACCAAGGAGTCTAAAAGCTACCAGGAGGCATGGGATGCACCCTCTTCCCTCTTCTCTTCCCCCCCTCATCTCCTCCTTTCTCCACTTCCCTCCTCTCCTTATCTCCAAAGCTCCTCCCTTCCTTTCCTCTCCTCCCCTCTACTTTTCCTCATTCTGTCCTCTCATCTTCCTTCCTTCTCTCTTCTTCCCTCCTGTTTCTTTTTTCTTTCCTCTACTTTTCCACTTCTTTTCTTCTCATCCCCTTCTCCTCTCTTCTCTCTTTCCCTCCTTCCCATGTACAGTTGTACCTTTCACCTCTTTTCCTTCCTTCCCTTCTTCCCTCATTTCCTCCCCTTCTTAACCCTTTTCTTTCTCCTCCCCTCCCCTCCCTTCCCTTCCCCTTCCCTCCACTCTTCTCCTCTCCTTCCCTTTCCCCTCCTCTACTCTCCTCTCCTCCCATCCCTTCTCCTCTCTCCTCCCCTCCTTTCTCCTCTCCTCTCTCCTCCCCTCCTCTCCTCCCCCCTCCCCTCCCCTCTCTTTCCTCTCTTTCCCCCTCCTTCCTTCCTCCCCTTTCACCATGAGCAGCAGTGATAAGGCTGGGCCAGCAGCCTCTCTCTAATCAGAGGACATTTGTGGAAAGCTCACTGGATGTCGGGCCGGCCGGGGAGCCCGCTCCCTCTCTCCGCGCTCTAGCTCCCTGCCGCTCCGATCAGCCCTCTCCGGAGGCAGCGGCAGCCAGTCCGGGGCTGCTGCCCCCGTCACCACTCCAGCAGAGCTGCAGGGCCGGGAAGCGCGTTCATTCTCAGATGCTCCGCGTTGACGGCGGCTGGCCGGGCTCCAGGCCCTTGGCTGGCGTTTGAGCAGGGGCCGGGACGAGGCAAATTAATGATGTAATTAGAATTGTCGGGAGCCTTAAATCTCCTCTGACAAGTTTAAGTGCAGGATGGTCCGATAACATTTTTAAGAGGAGACGTCAGCCCCCGGGGCCCCTGATTTATAGGCCACGGATGTGGTTTGGGGTGTGTGTATGTGTGTGGGGGTAACACTTCACAGCCCCTCCCTGCGGGCTCCCAGGATGCTGCAGCTAGCCTTGGGCCATTCTGATGGAGGGTGGACGTGGGCTCAGTTTAGAGCAGGGGGTTAGGAGATTACCCATGTTACCCCAAATACTAGCACACACCAGTTTGGGACTCCGGACAGTGATGAGTTAAAAAGTGCATCCACGGGGCAGCTAGGTGGTGCAGTGAATAGAGCACTGACCCTGGAGTCAGGAGGACCTGAGTTCAAATCCTCCCTCAGACACTTAACACTTACTAGACCTGTGACCTTGGGCAAATCACTTAACCCCATTTGCCCTGCCCACCCTCCTCCAAAAATCGTGTGTGTGTGGGGGAAGCATCCAAGGGGAGGTGGGGGGGGGCAGCTGGGATGGGAAGGGGGTGGTTTCCTTGCTGTAGGAGAAGGGGAGGAAATGGAAACATTTAGGCTAGAGAAGAGAAGACACAGAAGGAGGAAGTTTCTTTATGTCTGTGACTGTTTTTCTTATAGATGAGGGTCTAGCTTTGTCCTTGATCCCAGGTTGCAGCACAAAAGCTGCATCGTCCAGAGAAAAAGGTGTTGGAGAAAAGGCAAAGGCCCTGGGTTCAAATCCTGCCAATATTTTGGACTCAGCCATGGTCAGCCTCTACCTGAGTGACTCTGGCCAGGTTGCAAAGTGGCCAATCATAAGGGACAACAATGAGACATTTCCCAAAAGGGCACTTGTCTGCCTGGGGAGGTAGTGAGCTCCACTGTGCTGGAAGTCTTTAATCAGAGATTGCATGACCATTTGGAATCCATGATACATCAGGTCCCTTCTGGCTCTGAGATTCTGGGGTGGCTGGAGACTCTGCCCTTGAGCTTGCCATACCCTCTGCTCTCACCCTATTCCCCACCCCTGTACCCACATACCTTCTGCCTCCAGCTCCTCAAAAGACTGGTGGGCACTAAAGAGTGTGGGTCCGTTGGGTGCAAGAGAGGGGCACAAGGAGTATGTGGGGGTCTGAGAAGCACTGAGGTTAAGAGGCAAGGTGGGGTAATGGAAAGAATACCAACTTGGAGGCTCTGTTATTTACTAGCTGTTATTTCATTCTCTGGACCTCAGTTTCTTCATCTATAAAATGGAGACATTATACTAGAGTGCTAAGGTCCTGCCCAACTCTGACACCAGATGCTTCAGGGAGACAGAATCCCCCTGCCTACCGTCATGCGGCCTGGTGACCTTCTCTGTACCTACAGACATAGGCCATAGTCTCTTCCCTCCCCAAGCAAACATTTCTCCTCCATCCAAACAAGATCCTCCCCCACATTCTTTATATTAGGGGAGGATTTTTAGTCACCACAGCTTGAAACCTCATGGCTGCTTCAGACTCTCCTCTCATCCCACATACCCAAACAGCGACAGAGAAGAAAGGAGAGAAGGGAGAAGGAATGTCGGCATCAGTATGGTGCTGTGAGGTTCTACAGGCATTAACTCACATTAACAACCCTGGAGGTTGTTAATCAGCGAGTATGATTTGACCCTTTTTACAGATGGAGACACTGAGGCAGAGAGCGGTTAAGTGACTTACTCAGGGTCACATATCAATGTTTGGAGCAGGATTTGAGCCCAGGTCTTCCTGACGCCAGTTTCTGCCCTGAGCCATACTAGAGGCTGCTTGGGTGTAGCAGAGAGTTCCCCCCAAAAGAGCAGTGGAAGAAAAGGCTGGAGAACTGCGACTGACTTAGCGCAAGCCTTGGCTCCGTTCTAGCCCATCTCCACCCTCTATATACCTCATTTATTCTTCCTGCCCTATTTGTGCATGCTGTTACTGGGTTTCCTTGTCAGTAAAATGACTGGCTGGACTATGTGATCTGGAAAAGAGAAGAAAAGGGAAGGGGGGTGGGGCGGGGCAGATAGGAAAGGATGAAAACCACCTTCAAGTACCTAAAGAGCTGTCATGTGGAGGAGGGATTAGTCTTATCTCGATTGGCCCCAGAGGACAGAGCTAATTTTGATTCAGGGAAGGAGCAAAGAGGCCCATTGAGGCAAGTGTGAGGTCAAGAGCCAGAACTACCTCAAGAAGGAAATGGGCTGTAGTGAGTTCCCTGTCACTGAAGGTCTAGCCAGCAGAGGCTTGTCTGGTACATGGTAATGGGGACCATTGCTTGGCTAGACTTGATAGCTAACTGAGGTCTCTGCCAGCTCTGAGACCTGGGGGCTCCCCAGACTCAGTAGTAGAAAAGGGGCAGACACGGATGCCCACAGAAATAGGAAGTAAGACCAGCTGGGCACCTCACTGGCTCCATTTGGGATGTCTTACCAGGGAGCACACGCTGGGTCATTTACACAGTTCAGTTGCAGGCATAAATCAGATCTGACCAGTATGCATTTTTTCCTTTAAAATTCCTTTCTCCCCAGGACATCCTTGTAAAAATGTGAAAGTTTCAAATGCCAAGCTGGAACTCAGGAGTCAAAAACCTTGAGAATGGTGTCTTCCCCTGGCCCTGGCGCTGCATTTCCCATAGCCTTCTGGACTCATGGCTGACTGACCCTCACTGGTTCATATGTCTGACTCCCTCCCTCTCCCCTTTCCCATACTGTCACATTAACGGCGTGACTGTGATTAGTCAAGACGGGGCCAGAAGTCTACACTCCTTTCTTTGGGCTTCTCCTTTTCTCTGACTCATGGAATTCCCAGAATCTCAGAGCTGGCGGAGACCCCAGAGGCAGCCAGTCTACCCCAGAAATGAACAGGAATCCCCCTATGACACTGTATTAATGAGGAGACTGAGGCCCAGAAATGGGGGGTTGTTAGGGCCTGAGCAAAGAAGACAAGGGGAAAATGAACATGGTTGTGGGAGACAATGAAGACCCTGGTTAAGGAGGACCCCTGGACTAGAAAGGTCATAAAGATACTGCCTACCCATTTCCCAGCAAGGCAGGTGCTACTTCTGGAGACAGCTCATCCATCTGACCTTTGGGACATCTCCATTGGTGAGGAAGGGGTGCCTGCCATTGAGTCCAGCTCTGCCTTTTTGTGATGACTTCCCTCCTCTCCATTGGTCTTGGTCCTGTTTGACTCTTTCCTTCCATCTTTTTCCAGGGATAGGAGCCTCACAAAATCATCAGCAAGTTGATCTAACCCACACACCAAAAGAATCACCACTACAACTTCCCCAATGAGTGGTTTCCCATCCTTTGCTTGAATAGTTCCAGTGATGGGGAGCTCATCACCTTATATGGCAGCCCATTCCACTCTGGGACAGCTCTCAGTGTTAGGAAGTTTGTTCTAACATCCAGTCTCAGTCTCTCTGTCTGTCTCTGTGTCTGTCTCTTACTCTCTTTCTCTCTATCTGTCTCTGTCTCTCCTTTCCGCCTCTGGCAATTGAGGTTAGGTGACTTGCCCAGGGTCACACAGCTAGTAAGTGTCTGAAGCCATATTTGAACTCAGGTCCTCCTGACTCCAGGGCTGGTATTCTATCCACTATAGTGCCACCTAGCCACCCCTAACATCCAGTCTCAATCAGCCTCTCCACAACATCCCCCTTCCTCTCCCTGGTTCTGCCCTCTGGAGTCACACAAAACAAATCTAATCTTCCACAGGACAGCCCTTCAAATAATTGAAGGCAGTTTTAATGTCTTCCTGTTCCCTTACCTCCATATTTAATGTCAACCCAGATGCCTGTCAGAGCTGTGAATCCAACCTGAATCTCTTGAGTTTTAGTCCCATAATCCAAGTACCAACTGGACACCTGCTCTTGGATGTCTCATAATTACAATTCAGCAAACACTCCTACTATGTAACAGGTACTAGATATACAAGAGGCAGTGCCTGCCCTCAAGGAGCTTCTGTTCTTTTGGGGGAATGTCATATGTGCATAGGCAAAGGAATACAAGGCTTCTACAAAATAAACACAGAATGATTTCAAGGGCCATGGGCACAAACAATAGAGAGAATTAGGAAAGGTCTGGTGGAGGAGGTGAGGCATGAATCCAAGAAGCAGATGTGAAGAGGGAGTGCATTCCAGGCATAGGAATTGGCATGCGCAAAAGCTTGGAGGTGGGGACTGGAATGTAGTTTTCTCGGAGCAGTAATTGGGCCAGTTTGTCTGGAACAAGGCATGGGAAGGGAGGATAATGGAAAATAAAGCTAAAAAGGGAATGCCAGAGGATGAGGGACTTAGATGCTTAACAGGACAGTTTCTATTTGTTTTATCCTAAAGGCAATGAGAAGCTGCTGGAGCTATTTGAGCAGGGAGTGAACTGCTCGCATCTGCTGCTTTAGGAAGATTGATGGCTTGGGGTGGGGAGAGACTGGGGCCCTGAAGACCAGCCAGGAGGCTAGTCCAAGAGTCCCAGTAAGAGGTGATAGGGATCTGAACCAGAGCATTAACTGTGCTGGAAAGAAGGTGACAGATGGCCAAGACAGCATGGTGGTAGAAAAGACAGGACTTGGCAGATCCTTGAATAGGTGGGGCAGAAGGAGGAAAGAAGGAAGGAAACAAGCATTTATTAAACTCCTACTGTATGCCAGGCACTATGATAAGAACTTTACCACTATCATTTCATTTTACCCCCCCCCCACCAGCCCTAGGAGTTAGTACTATTATCCCCATTTTACAGGTGAGGAAACCGAGGCAGACAGAGGTGAAGTGACTTGCCCAGGACCACACAGCTGAAGTATTTGAGGCTGGATTTGAACTCAGTTCTTCCTCCAGGTCCATTGTGTCACTGAGGTTACAAACTGGGGTGACTCAAAGAAAGGTGGGGCCCTGGAAGTAAATTGGGAAGTTTGGAGGAGGGGGGACTTTGGGGGGAACTATAACAGGTTCTATTCCATCAGAATCTGAGATGCCCCTGGGGCATCCTGTCACCTTACTCCCCTTCACCTGCCACATCATACCAGTTGCCAAGGCTTGCTGCTCCTGCCTCCACAGCACCTCCCCAGATGCCGGGCTGCTCCTCTAGCCCCGACCCTCATCACACAGCACCTGCATGATTGCACCAGCCTCCTAATTGGTCTCTGGCCTCAGGTCTCTCCCCGCTGCACTCGGTGCTCTGCCTAGCTGCCAAAGTGGTCTTTCTAAGGTTCAGGTCTGACCATATCACCCTTTTGCACAATTGCTAATTGAATCTGAGGGAAAACACAAACTTCCCATTTGGCATTTGAAACACTTACTCCCCCTGTTCCCCTCCCGTCCCTGCCGTCTTTCCAGGATTATTTCCCATGAACTTTACATTCCAGCTAAAATGTCCTCTGTTGTTCCAGGAAAATGACATCTAATCTCCTGCCTCCATGCCTTTGCACAGGTTGGGCCCCCATGCCTGGAATGCATCTCCTCGCCTCCCATCTCTGAAGAACCTTGGCTCTCTTCAGGACTCTCCCCTGTCGCCACCTCCCACTAGCAGTCCTTCCTGCTGTCCCGCTCCTTGTTAGTGTATACCTGCCCCAGAATTGCTTTCTTTGTATCTTCTCTGGATGCATGTTGCAGCCTCTTCCTTTAGAGTGTTAGGTCCAGGGAGACTTTTCACAAAGCACACAATACTAATAAATGTTTACTGCATTGAGTCAAACTGAAACAAAATGAGTCAAGTCCTTCATTTAGCTATGAGGTCCTCCCTGGGTCTTCCTTTGGGGGACAGAAGTGGAGAGCCATTGAGCCATTTAAAACCTGAGTTCAGATCCTGCCTCAGACACCTACTAACTAGTCCAGTTTCTTAAGCCCTCTGTGCATCGGTTTCCACAGCTATAAAACAAGGAGGTTGGATTCAGTGGCTTTTGGGATCCCTTCCCACTCTAAGTCTGCAATCTACTCAGCCTCAGCCTTTTTCTTTCCCTCCTATTCTCCCATCATCCCCTGCTTCTGCCCTTCTCCTGACCCCTCTGCTCCCTGTTGCCCCACTTGATTTCTAGGTCTCCCATTGTTCCACGGTGGCCTACGGTGGAAGCCCTCCATCCCCCCAAAGGGGCAGAATACTCTGTCACCCACTTGACAGGCACAAAAGGGCACCCTTGCTTACATCAAAGACAGGGGTTGACATTTAGTCCACAAGAATGAAAGGAGCGGGCTGACTTCTAGAGTTCTTCTAAGTTGAACATTCCCTGGAGTGTCTGAAGTTATCTGGGAAGTCTTTTCTGCTTGGCTGGAGCCTTGGAGGGAACTCTGACTTTGGAGTCAGAAAGCCTACGTCAATCTTGCATCAGACATTTATTTGCTGTGTGACTTGGGGCCAGTTTCTTTCACTCTCTGAGCCTCAAGGTCTTAGATACAATGAAAGGGGTGGACAGAGCATTCTCTAAGGGCCCTTCTAGCTCTGGGTTCTCTGTTTGGGCTCATTCTTTGCCTGGCCAAGGAAAGATTTCCCTGCTTTGAGGAAAACAAGGATTTGGGCTGAGAATTCTTAGGATGGAGGGAAAAGAAAGAGGCCATAAAATCTCCATTTCCCAGTCAGTCTCAAAACCTCCCAAATTGTCCAAAGGAAACTCAGAGTATCTGTGGGCGTCGCCAGCACTCCGCTCACACAATTGTCCTGTGTCTGCTCTGAGGGGCCCTGGGAGCTGGCTGGGGGAGGAGCGAGGGGCTGCCAAGCTGGCCATCAGTGGGGAGGCTTAGAGATATTTGCTCAGGGTAGGCTGGCATCAGCCTAGGGATGGAGCTTGGGCAGGGGCTCCCGAGGCTGCCAGGCCCTAAATCTCCATGGCTGGGAGATGGCACCTCTCCTTCCCTGTCCTATCCTGCCCTTTCCCAAGCTAAGCCACTTCACAAATGGAAGAGCTGGTGCTTCATGGAAAGAGGCCTGGACTTACACTTGGGGAAACATGAAACATGTCACCTGCTACCTCTGTGGCCTTGGTCAAGTCTTTCCCCTCTCACAGAGCTTCACTTTCCTCCTCCATAGAATGAGAACAAGAAGAATGTCAGTAACATCTGTAGAGGGATTTCAGGATCACAAAGCTTTTTTCTCATAACAGCCCAGGAGAAGAGGGAGTGTGATATCAGTCCCATTTTACAGAGAAGGAACTGAGACTGCCCAGAAAATGAAGCTATGTGCCCAAGGTCTCCCAGGCTAGAGGTGGAAAGGGGTATGGGATTTAAATCTCAGCTTCTAAACTTATTAGCTGGGTGACCTTGGGTAATTCACTTGAACCTCAGTTCCTCTGTTGGGAAAATGGGGATGTTAAACCTTGGCCAGCCTGCCTGCCTCTCTCCTGACGTAAGAGGCACAAGGTACTTTGTCAAATTTAAGGTGCTACAGCAATGTGCCCATGACTGATGGGGACCTGGGCCAAGAGAAGAGAGGAGATAATGCCTTCCTTTCTCTTATTGCACCAGGGCTAAGTCTGGAGAAGCCACTGAGCCCAAGGAAGATGTGAGAGTGCCCATGTCCCTCTCTTGCCTTCTCTCCAGGACTCTACCTGATCCTTCAGGGTGCATCATGAACCCTCCTCCTCTGAGAAGACTGCAAATTCCTGTGCTCCACTCTGTGCCTCTCAGGGAGAGCCTCTGTTAGGATCCATAGAGCCTGGACCTATGTTTTCAACAATGTAGGGGACTCCTGCATGAGTAAGTTCCCTCTACCAAAGTAGTTCAGTACCTTCTAGGCAATTTATACTCTTAGAGAGATGCTCAGAGCTCTGAGAGGTTAAGACATTTGCCCAGGGACAAATAACATGCAGTTTGTCAGAACCAATTTCCCCTGACTCCCAACACAATGCTCTATCCCCTGCTCCAAGGTTGCCTGGAATCTATCGATACTTATCAATCAATTGATCGATCAACAAACATTTATGAAACACCTACTGTGTGCCAGGTACTGTTAGAGGAGAGGCAGGGGATACATTTTGCACATAAGTAAGATATAGAAGATACAAAGGAGATACTAAGTAACCTTAAAGTAGAATGTACAGGAAGCTGGTGTGTGTGTGGTGGTGGTGGGGGGAGGATAGAGGGAGAAGACAGGAAAAGACCTCTTGGTGCTTATAAAGGGGAAGACCTCATTCTCCCAGAATGAGGACATGAGGGTCTCAGTGGACCACTAGCTTAGGACCATCTAAGGAAACCTCACTTTTTATCCCACTCAGTCTGTCAAGAATCAGAGACTCTCAGAGGTGGGGTGGGCCTTTGAGGACATGCTGAGGGACCCCCTCCCTCCATGATTCATTCTACTGCCTCCTGACTAGGGAGTCATTTAGGCTTTACTGGGACCCCTCCATTGTTCAGTAAGGAGCTTGCCGTCTCCAGAGGCCGAGCATTTCACTGTGGGAGGCTGCTCCTTATTAGAAAGTTCCTCATTTTTATGAAGCTGAAACTGACCTCCCTGTGACTCCTCCCTCCCCAGCTTCGCTCCTGGTTCCACCCTCTGGAGCCAATTAGGACAAGCTTAATCCCTCTTTTCTTCAGCTATTGGATGACTTTCCTTCCCTGTGCTTTCAAGACTTTTCTCCAAATAAAACATTCCCAGGTCCTCATAATCAAAGTTGCTAATGTACGTGAAACATAACCCTTAACTAGCTATAAGGACACTAGTTCATTGCATTGTATGATAGTGGGCAAGTCCTTAGGACAGTAGATGTGAATTTGAGACCCTTCATCCTGACCTCTCTAGCATCTTCAGGGATCCTTCCTAACAAGTGGCCCCTTGGACTGAACCCACCCCTCCCAATGTGGGCAGGGGACAGGGCGATGGTCACACAGCACTCTTCCTGCACATTAAGCCTCTCACTGCAGACCAGATGAGACCATACCACAAAGCACTTTACAAACCTTTTGGTGGCTGTTACTGTTATGACTGTGCTTTCAAGAGTGTGAGGATTTTTTTACTGCCAAATAATATGGCTGACAGCATCTTGGAGTCCATGGTGTGACCCATGGGTGGCAATCCACCTCCCTCCATGCCAGCTGTTATGGGTGAGACCCATACAGGATTTTAGGTGGAAATCCAAGGGGAACTCAGGGCCACTAGCCCTGACCACTATCTTGGTCCTCCTGGCATGCTACAAAGAATGCTAGAGGGAGGGTGAGATGATCCAAATTTGAACCGTGAGCTTCAACATTTACTGTCTGTGCCACTGTCAGCAAGTTTTTCTCTTTGCCCACCTCTCCTTCTCTCTCTCCCCCTCCCTCCATTTCTTCCTCTGTAAAATGAGGACTGGACTAGATGGACTTATATTCTTGGAGAGCTGTCAGAGCACTGAGAGATTAAGTGGTTTGTGGGTGGGGGGGGTACATAGCCACTTTGTGTCAGAGATGGAACTTGGAGCCAGGTTTCTCTAGCCAGATAGTATTGAAGGTCCCTCATAGCTCTAATGTATCCTAAGCTTCTCTTCTGCTGTAAAGCCAGATTCTTTCTCTGAGCCTCACTTTCTTCATCTGTAAAATGGGATGAGGATCCTCTAACATCATCCCTCACACTGGGCAGAGAAGAAAAGGCTTTGTAGACCCTGAAGGGATCAGCATCTGGGATGATCCCCTCTAGGCTCTCCTTCTCCCTCCCCCCTCCCCCAAGTAGTCCTTCCCCTCCCAGGCCACCAGGCTTTACTTGGGATGTGTCATGGTTGAAGATGACAGCATTGAGGTCTCCACAATTGTAGTGCTTGATGAGGTCTTCTGTGGTGTAGGGGGCTTGCAGGCTTCCCGCCCTGAGGCTCTCGTGCTGGAGCAGGGTCTGATTCAGCGCAAACAGCACCTGGGAACCCAAAGAGCCAACAGTCAGTTTCTTGGGCAGCTGAACCAGAGAGAGCCCTGTGCACCATAGGTCCCTCCTGAAAGGCCTCCCCACCTCCCCTCTCTCCATTGCTGAATCACACAGGGTGAGAAAAATCCACCCAAAGGAAGCCTAAGCAGACTTCAGGGGCCCCAGGGCATGTAGCAGCAAAAGCCCTAGCCTGGGCTTCTGGACTCAGAGTTCTATCACTAAGGACTGAGCTTGAAATCTGACCTCCCTGGGCCTCAGCAGTAGTGCTTATCTGTAAGCCTTCTACCTTGGTGGGCTTCCTGAGCATCTCACAGGAGCATGGCTGCCAACATGCTTGTGAGCTATGATAGATTCTACCAGGGTGAGTGGGAGGGAGCCATTGTCATTGACATACAAACATCTATGTACACAGGGTAGGTTGGGGATGATCTCAGACCTATTCAAGAAATATTGGTTAAATGATCAAGAAGGACAAATGAAACATCAAATGAAGGCACAATTGAATCAACCAACTGACCAATAGGCGGCTGTGTGCATAGGCAGAGAGGTGGCAGAACCAGAGCAAAGAAGGCAGGAGACCTTCCTGATTGGCCCATCTCATGCCTTGTATCTAATTTGTATAGATTTTTAATATAGTCCCATCCGTGCCTGTTATCTCACCCCATTAGAATGTAAATGCCCAGAGGGAAGGGGCTGATTTGCTTTTCTCTGTACACCCAGCACCAGGGCAGTGTTTGGCAAATAGTTAGTGCTTATTAAGTACTTGTTGGTTAACTGTTTGATTGAATGGATGAATGGAGGGCAGACAGATGCATGCATGGATGGATGAATGAATGGATGAACAGAAAATGTAGAAATAAAGGGATGTGGATGGAAAATGAACTCATGGATGAATAAATGGATAGCCAGATCATGAGTGAATGAAAAGAAAATGCAGAGATGGAGAGATGTGGATGGAAAATGAACAGATGAATGAATAAATGGATAGACAGATCATAATTGAGTGAGTTAATGAATGAATGAACAGACATGTGGACATGTGCACGGATGAGTGAATGGCTGGATGGAACATGTACAAGTAAGTGGATAGACAAAAGCCTGGATGGAGAGATGGATGAATGAACAAATGTGTGAATGAACAAGCAGATGGAGGGAGGGAGGATTGTAATTCTGGAGCTCCCCTTCATCATCCTGGTCCGCTCTGTCGCAGCAGGGAGGGCCAGCCGAAGGAGAGGATTCAGCTCCCCGGAGAGCCCTGCCCTGCCCTGCCCTGCCATGTGGGCAGAGCCGTCTCTGGCATGTTCCAAGCATTCCTGCTCTGACTGCCGGGGCGCTAAAAGCTTAGCCACAGCCAGCCAGGCGCTGCCTGTTGACGGCAGCTTCACAGTCACAGATGGAAAACAGCAGGAGAAAAGAGGAAGGAGGGGGCCATCCGGCTGATGGAAATGTTGCCATGGAAACCGACTCTCACAAACATGGCTCATGCCGGGGGTGAAAGCATCCATTTAATAGACTCACTAGTATTGCTCAGCCCTCCCACTACTTGGGATCAGAAGATTTAGAGTGGAAAGAGGCTTAGTGATCAACTCATCCCAGCCCCTCATCTTACAGATGGGTAAATGAGGCCCCAAGAGGACTGAGGATGGCCCCAGGGCATGCTGGAAGTTGTTGACAGAGCAAGGATTTGAACCTGGGTCCTTGGACTCCCAATCCCTGGCTTCTGTTGCTGCGTGATTTATTACAAGCCTTCATGCTCCTCTGGGGGCCGTCTCATGGAACATCAATGGGTACCACTTCACCCCACTCAATGGCCAAAGTAGCCCAAGGTTAGGTCACTAGTCCCAAAGTTAATTCATTCAACAAACATCTACTAATCACTTACTTCTTTGCTGACCCTGTGGTAGTGATAGCCACATTGCATAGTCCCTGCCCTCAAGAGGTGTATCCTCCACTGGGGGAAGCAGGAGGAGGTCATGAGATGGGCCTAGAGAAGGAAGAGTGTGACTGAGGGAAGGAGAGTCTCCTGAGGAATGCAGGAGAGAATGTGGGAAAGAAGAGCTCCCTGGGGGCGGGGTAGAAATCAAGGGCACTTTATGGGAGTGGAGGAGAGACAGGAGGAAGACCTCCACAGACATTTTTAAAATCCTAGTCTTTGTTTCTGCTTCACCTCTGTCTCTGACTGTGTTCCTCCCTCCTCCCATCCCTGCGGATCCATGCTTGAAAACAAAGAATATATTTTTTAAAGGAGGTGAGGGAAGCTTACAACCCAGACAGCACCTCACCTTGGTCTCACAGGGTCCAAGGCACCACAGAACACTGGGTCTGCCTTCCACTGACAACACATCTATCACCCACCACTTATAAAGCCAATTCTCTGAACCTGCCACCATCCTTCCCCATCCTCTAGAGGCATGGACACCAGAAGCTAAGAACAGAAAACAGGGAGGGCTCTTAGAACAGAGAAGTCAGAACCTAGAGGGACCTAGGTACTGAAAACATGGAAAGTCGGAGCTGGGAGAACCCTTAACCCTAATTCCCCTAGTTTTGCTGAGGTAGAAAGAAACACAAGGGGGTAAGGGATATGCTCTAGGAGACAAAGGAAGGGGCAGAATTGGGTCCAGATGCCAGGCTTTCTTGCCTCCAAAACTGAAGTTTTGTCTCCTTCACCACGGTCTCTTCCATATTTAGTTGACTTAGAATTCATTCATTCATTCATTCATTCATTCATTCATATCTTGAGCCCTGGGGCTGGCAGAGATACTCAACACCCCAAAACTGGTAGGCTCCGCCTGTTTAGAATAACAAACCTTCTTGGGCTGTGGCCTCCACAGCTAACTCTAGGATAATGTTTATGTTAAGGATTTGACATGAACTAACAAATAAGGAAGAAAAAACCCCAGACTGCTCTGGTTTTCCCATTCTCGTTTCCATGCTCAGGCCTGGATGAGTTGAACATGGGGCCAGCCTCCAAACCTTTGCTGCCAGAAAAGGGGCCAGACCTGCTAAAGTTAATCAGACTGGGGGGTAGGGGATTCCAAAGGGGGGTGAGTGAGAGGAGTTTAACCTGAGGAGCAGAAGACTTGGGAAGGACAGAGGACGGGGGATGCTTAGGCTTCTGAAAGACTGTCAGCAGCCGAATGATGGCTGGCTTGGCAGAAAGGCACACTGAGGCTTGATGTCAAGGAAAAACATCCTACCGGTGATAGCTGTCACAGAGTGGGCTGTCTGGGGAGGTGGTGAGTTCCCCCTCACTGGAGGTATTTAAGCAGGACTGAACAGTCACTTGCCAGGAAGGTTATCAAGGGGATTCCTGTCCCAGAAATGGGTGTGACCAGTTGGCCTCAGATCCCATAGATCCCTAGATCTATGACACTGTGCTCAAGGATATTGCCATTCCCAATTCCCTTTGTAATCCTGGCTCCTTTTTTCTGAGCACTTTCAGGTTGATGAGGACCCTAGTTGGTGCTGCAGTGCAGAGACCTCTGGGTCTGCAGTCAGAAAGATCTGAGTTCAAATTTGGAACTTAATCCTCTTGGCCTCAGCTTCCTCATCTGTAAAATACTCTAGAGAAGGAAATGGTAAACCACTCTAGTATCTTTGCCAAGAAAATCCCAAAAAGTGTCACCCAGAACCAGGCATGACTGGTTAATTCACTAACATTAAACTCAGAGCAGCTCAGTGAAATGGGAAGGGAGATGAATACTGCCTTCCCCATTTCACAGATGATGAAATTGAAGGCCAGAATTATGGAATAATGATGGCTCCCATTTCTTTGGTGTTTGACAGAACGCTCTCCTCCAAATGGTCTTTTGAGCTCTCCGGTTAAACATGACAAGTCCCATTTAACAGAAGAAGAAACTGAGAATCATTCAGGGGACAGGACTTGCCTAGGGCTATGCAGTTAGAGTCTTAGAGGGCTTCCACAGCTGTGTGAGTCTATCAGCCCTTCACACATATCCACACCAGACCCAGGCTCAGCTGAGTCCAAGTGAGGAGGAGAGCTGGGCAGCAAGATACCAGAATGCAAAATCATAGGGCATCCTGTCTCCGTGATTCATTAGCTGTGTGAATGCATGACTCACCAAACCTCTCAGGCCTCAGTTTCCTTATCTGTAAGGTGAGGGGGGTAGACTAGATAACTCTGAAGGTTCCTTATTTGGCTTAAAAAGGCTAGTATTCAAGGGCCATGGTGAGTGAGGCGCAGAGGCAGAAACCAAATCCAAGTCCTGACTCCAACTGCCATTAGATCACAGGGCTCCCATCAGATCCAGGCCTCTGCGATCTGTCCCAGGGGTGGGGGAACCTGTGACCCCCACGTCACATGTGGCCCTCTCAGTCCTCATGTACGGCCCTTTGATTGAATCCAAACTTTCTAGGATTTGTTCTGTGAAGTTTGTATTCAATCAAAGGGCTGCGCTTGAGGACTGAAAGGGCCACATGTGGTCTCAAGGCCAAAGGTTCTCCACCCCTGGATTATCCTTTCATCAGGGCAGACTGGAGTAGGAACTTGGATTGGGTATGAGTAGAGAGTCACAGTCACAGAAATGAATCTGTAGCAGCATCCATTAAATTTGCCTGAGGATAGCCCTACCTGGTGTCTGGGCTGGGGATAGCCTTCAGGCAGGGCAAGAAAAAAGAGATGAATTTAGAAACAAAGGTCCAGGGTTCAAATCTTAGTCCTGACACTTTTAACCATGATAATCCTGGGTAACTGAATTAGATGTACTCTCAGCACCCTCCTTCCATCTCTAATTCTGTGACCAGCCCCCTTGGCATCATGATCTGACTGTTACATCTGTGACCTGGGGCTTCTCCCTAGCCTCCCCAAGCCTCAATTTTTCCCATTATCAAATATGAGTATTGAAATATGTGATAATATTTAAGGTCATCTCTGGTTCTCACTTTCTATGTTCTCAAATCTCTTCTATACTTTTAACATCCTTTATTTTAAGGCCCCTCCCAGCACTGACTTTCCATATTCTAAGGCTCCTCCCAACTCTGACATTTCCTGTTCTCAGGCCTTTCCCAGCACTTTCATTCTCTGTTCTATGACTGTCCCCTCCTTGACATTCCCTGTTCTATGTTTTAAGGTACTTTCCAGCTCTGACACTGTCTGTTCCAACGTTGCTGGAAGCTTGGACTTTGTCTGTTCTCAGGTCCCTCCTGTAACAAATGAGAACTCTGCCCAGCACTTCTGCTTCTGGGAGCAGCTAGCTCAGGTCTCTCCTCAAATCCCCCCCCTGCCACACATCCCCACACATACAACCCAAGCACCCTGGAAAAAAGCTCTAAGAAAAGCCCTGAATGTCAAGATGAAACCTAAGGCCCACATGCCAGCCCTGATGACAAAGGAGGCAAACATGGGCTGTATATTATTGGAAGCTGGGCTTCCATGCATGAAGTGTAAAGATGACAAGGTCCTCAATGAGCCCTCTTATGTGAGCATCGGCCTGGCCAGGCTGGGGGTTTCCAGGTCCCTCAGCCCTCAGAGAATGTGGAGAAGTGAATTGTAGAATAAGCTCATTGAGTGGAAAAAGGGGGCCCTCTCTCGCTCCCACCAGCAGAGCCTGGGGCACCAGGAGAGACTCACTCCTCTCCACCGAGGGACACTCACTTCCAAACACTCTGAATCATCCAGAGGAGGAGGGAGAAGTCTTCCCATCTCTTCCCTTCTTCAGCTACCCCCAAGCCCCATTTAAGATGCAAATCATCACCTTAGCCCTGCCCAGTCTCATTGTATGGTTGTGGGAAAAGTACTTGGTGGGATTGTTGAGGGTCTTTGGGTGCCCATTCGACAGAAGAGAAGACTAAGGCCAGGGTGTTGAAGAGATTGTCCTTAATACAAGTATTAAGCCAGATTTCAATCCAGACCACGCAGGTCCACTTTCTCCTACACCATGTTCCCTCTTCGTTCAGGTTCTGAAGTCCTTTGCACTCCTGACATTTTCCGAGCCCTGGCTTCCGAGGAGCTGTCAGTCAGACTCATGGATGCAGCCACCAGCTCGTCCTACACACCTGACTGCGTCCTGAGGGCTTCACCTTCCCCGAACAGGCAGACAGTGACATGCTGAGACACACGTCACAGCTGGTGGGGCCACAGCCCAGTACTGCCCAGTGATTTGAAATAACAAGCGACATTCCGGAGAGTTTCAAGTTTGCCCAATGCCTCCCTTTCCTTGTAACCCTGGCGCTTCCCCAGGAGGCTGCAACAACAGGTAGCGTTACCTCATGTCTGGTTTCTCCAGAGTGCTTCCTCCCCTGCCCAGAGAAGCGGGGCAGGAAGCTGAGGTTTTCAGAAAGCCGTTAGACAGTTGACTTTGGGTCCCCCAGGGAACAGTAGCTGACTGGAGACAGCGTTAAGATGACAGCTTGGAGACCTCCCTGCCAGAATCTGGGGAAAGGGACAGTGGCTCCATCCATCATAATTCACCATGAAGACAGTGGCCAGATGGCCCTTCCAGAGAGTGTCCAGGGCTGAGGAAGATAAAAATTACACAGGTTGGGGCTCGTCTCAGCTGACCCAGTGGGTTGTCTGTTCTGTGTGGGAAAAGTGAAGAGGGGCACTTTGAGAAATGCTTTGGACTTCTGGGACCAGGTGTCTTTCTAGAACTTCAGGGTCTAGATGCAGCTGGGCTCTCCAGCAGAAACTCTGCTGTCAGAGCTAAAAAGGGACCTCTGAGATTTAGTCCAATGTCTTGATTTTACAGATGAGGAAACTGAGATCTGGGGAATGACTTGCCCAAAGTCACAGAGTGCCTTAGTGGCAGACACAGTAATAGAATTCATGGCTCCTTTCTCCTTGTTTCTGAAGTCCTCTTCCTCTCCCTCCCCTCCAGCCATTGGCCTGGGTTCAAATACTGCTTCTGATACTTCCTGACCTAGGGAAAGTCAGGGGCTCCTCCCTGGGTCAACTAAATGGCCAGAAACCCTGAGGGTCTTCATCTCTCTGCTCTATTTTTCTTTTATTTTTTTAAAGGTCATTCTTTGCCTTATTTCTTATTCAGCCCTTAATCACTGAATGGGTGCTGCCTCAGTCAAACTGAGACCCATTAGAGGCCTTAGCTTGAAAAGCCCAAAGACTCTCACTGCTTCCTGGGGGCCTCTCTAGTTGTCCTGATCTATACTGTGCCACTGGGCCCAGATGGCTCTGGAGGTAAAAGTGAGGCTGGTGACTTTTCACAGCCCTGCCTCACTTAAATCCAATTCATTTGTATGTCAAGGCATCACCTCCCTGATGAAAGGGTTCTCTTCGAGACAAGCAGCAAATGGCCTCCAAAGTCCTTTGTGGCTCTCAATATGACTAAATGACTTTTGGCTTTTGGTTGACCAGAGAGGCCAGGTGTCCAGGAGGCAGCCAGCCAGTTGGGGTGCAGAAGGACCCATTCTTTCCCCTGACCATGCTGGATGGGGGCACCAGTGGCCCATGAATGACCCTCTTTCCCAGCTGAAGCCCCAGGCCCGGAATTCTGCAGAGCTGCCATGCGTGGCTCAGGAAGTCCCCTTTGGCCTCTAGGCGGCAGACAGAGTGATGGTGTTTATGGGGGTTTCTACAATGTAAACAATCTTTTTTAAAGGGCTCTGGGATTTTGCCAGATGCCTCAAGTCCTCTGGAGCATTTCAGCAGCTGAAGCAGCAGCAGTAGATAGAGGTTGAGAGCACTTACTCTCTATACATAAAGGAGCTGGGTTTGAATTCAAATCCTGCCAGCAACTAGTTAGGTGGGCTACAGAAAGAAGGGGTGGAGCAAGGCAATTATCTAGGATCCTTCCCATCTCTGATTCACTGAGAAGCTGACCAGAGGCTCCAGGCTGGACAAATAGAGAGACAGCGGTAAGGCTCAGCATCCGTGGTCAATCACCAGTCCCAGTAAGGGGGGGAGGCATCCATGTCACCCTGGTCCAAAGATGCTTCCTGGCATCAGGAGCCTTCCCAGAGACCCTTAACTCCACAGCGAAGAAGATGTAGCATCACCATAATAATAGTTACTGGCAAATAACTGCCAATTGGCAATTATGGCAGAGTGGGCAGCTGGAGCCTACAGTGGACAGGCAAATCGCTTCACCTCTCAGTGACTGCCTCTCTGAGACCGGACAGTGCTGATCTGCACTGGCTAAGGGAGCTTGCTGCCCTGTACCAATGCCATTGCCAACCTGGGTCATATGAATGAATAGCAACAGGAAATTTTTATTAGGTTTGAGCTAATAAAGGACCTTAAGGTTTGCAGTGAGGCAGCTAGGTGGCACCATAGTTCACAGAATGCCCCGATGAGAGGCAGAAGGACCTGAGTTCAAATCCAGCCTCAGACACTTATTGGCTGTGTGACCCTGGGCTAGTCACTTTACCCAGTTTTCCTCAGTTTCTTCATTTTTTAAATGGGCTGGAGAAGGAAATGGCAAAACCACTCCAGTATTTTTGTCAAGAAAATCCCATGGAGGTCCATGGGGTCGACACAACTGAATGACAACCGTAAAGATTTGTCAAGAACTTTACGAGCATCATCCCCACTACGGCCCTGGAAGGTAGGTGCTTTTATTAGTACCATTTCACGGAGGAAGAAACTTTGGCTGAAGAGGGTTGTGTAGCTGGGTGTAGGTGTCTGGACTAGGACCAGAACTGGGATCTCATAAAGGCTGGGAAGGCCAAAGGGGTCTTCGAGGTTAACCCTCCCCACCCCCTTCCCATTATTAATAAAAAGGCCTAGAGAGGAGAGGTGATTTGTCTGAAGTTACCCAGGGTGATTGACACCTGTCCTCAAGTGCCTGAAGGGCAGTCACCAAGGAAGGGATTATTTGCCTTGTTCTGAAGGGGGTGGGGCAGCAGAGAACAATGCTCGGCAGGAATCTCCCTTAAGCTCCTAATTCTGACTGCTCCTCACAGAGGCGGGCGGTAGTGGAGGTTCTCCGAGGGCCAATGACGCGGCAGGATGATGTCTTGATTCCTGCATAAATTAGATTTCAATGGGGCAGAGCTGCCAAGAGTGAGGGGAGCAGAACCAAGGCAACAATGACACAGCTACAGACACATCATATCTGTGACGTCTGACTTCGATAGGCTGGGCTCCTCTCAGCAGCGCAAGGCTGCAAGACAGCTCCAAGGGACTCGGGATGGACAGCTCTATCCCCATCCAGAGAAAGAACTACAGAGTCTGAAAACGCAGATTGAAGCAAACTATTTGCTTGCCTTTCCTTTTTGTTTTGTTTTGTTCCTTATTTCTCCTTAATTCCACTGGTTGGTTATAATTCTTTACAACTTGACTAACGTTTAATGTGAAGGTATTTGTAGAACCTGTATCTGATTGCATGGCACCATGGGGGAGAGGGGGAGAAAATTTGGAACTCAAGGGATTGTGGAACTGAATGTTTAAACTAAAAGTAATCAAATACATTTTTAAAAATCGTCAGCCAAACTCTTCCTGAGTCATGGAAGTCCAGTGGCAGGAAAAAAGTCAGGAGGGCTAGAGATGGCCTGGGATGCAGTGGATGACCTGGGCATCTTCGATGTCTGACCAAGCTCTAAGGGCTCCACAGTTCCCGCTTCATCCACCTTCATGGCCCTTTTGGAATCCACCCATTCCAACAGGTAAAGTCTTCACATACTTGGGATAGGCACCCCGCCCCCCCCCAACTCACCAATGGGATTGTTGGTTACTCTTAACCTGCTTTCGTCTTTCTTCTAACATGGTTATACCAGAGTGTGGACTCTGCACGTGCTCCAGGTTCTTGGAGCCACAGATGAGAGTTGGGTGAAGGTGGATGAGCCGTCCTGAAAAGGGCTCACCAACCCCCACATCAGAGGTGCTAGTACTCCCTAAACACATTGAGGATATAAAGCCATGAAGAAGAAGCCCTAGCCTCAGGGAAACTTCCATGTTGGGTTATTGCCGGGATTCGAACCCAGGTCTCTTGACTCCAAATCTTGACCCCTCCGAAGCCTTTGACAGTCAGTCACCCTCCTCTTTGATACTCCCATCCTGCTCTCTCCTGGTTTTACTACCTCTCTGATGGTTCCTTGGAAGGATCTTCATCAATGTCATGATCAGTGATTCTGGGTGTCCCACTCACAGGGCACTCCTGGCCCACCTTCTCTTCTCTCCACCTACTGACCTCATCATCTCCCATGGATTCAGTGACCATTCCTACGT
Source organism: Petaurus breviceps papuanus (assembly GCF_028583685.1). Taxonomy (NCBI): domain Eukaryota; kingdom Metazoa; phylum Chordata; class Mammalia; order Diprotodontia; family Petauridae; genus Petaurus; species Petaurus breviceps. The sequence continues at coordinate 27,423,021 of NW_027185850.1, read as the reverse complement.
AGACGACTTTCCAGCCTCAATCTCTCTGCTATTCTCCAGTCCCACTATTGTTTTTACCAACTACCATTCGGACATCTTACACTGGGTAACCCATAGGCATCTCAAACTCAACATGGCCAAAACAGAACTCATTATCTTTTCTCCCAAACTCTCCCCTCTTACTGTTGAAGGCATCACCATCTCCCCAGTAATCCAGGTTGGAAACCTCCGTGTGCCTCTCAACCTCCCCCCACACACACTTTGTGCTCATACCACATTTCCAATTTATCTCCAAATGTTACTGTTCCTTCCTTCACAACATCTCTGATCCATGGCCCCTTCTCTCCACGCAACAGCCCTCAGACAGCAATAATTATAGTGCAGGCCCTCATCACTTCTTGCCTGGACAATTGCCATGACCACCTAACTGGTCTCCCAGGCTCATTTCTATCTATCTTTCATTAAGATGCTTGTTGATTGATGGCTGGACAAGATTCTGACTAGATTCCATCCTGTCCAGCCCATCCTTGAACAAGAGCCCCTTCCACAACACACCCCACAAGGGCCTCTGCTTGAAGACCTCTAAAGATAGGGAGCTCACTACCTCCAAGGCAGTCCATAACAGTTCTACAATTCTCACTGTTAGGAAGCTTTCCAGAGTATCAAGCCCAAAACAGATTCCTTTCACCTTCCCCTTATTGTTCTTGGTTCTTCCCTTTGGAGCCAAACGGAATAAGTCAACTCTTTCACATAATCAAACATATGTTGTTGTTTAGTCATTTCATCCCTGTCCTACTTTTCATGATCCCACTTAGGGTTTTCTTTAGCAAAGATACTGGACTGGTTTGCCATTTCCTTCTCCAGCTCATTTTATAGGTGAGGAACTGAGACAAACAGGGTTAAATGACTTGCCCAGCATCACACAGCTAGTTAAGTGTCTGAGGACAGACTTGAACTCAGGTCTTCCTCCCTTGTTCTATCCATTGCAACACTCACTGCCCAATTACATATATAAGCACCTGCTATATGCCCTTGCTGGGCATACAAGAGAAGAAGACAATACTCCCTGCCTCAAGGAGTGTTTACATTCTATTTGACCCAAGCTTAGATATATGTTAGAAACCACACACACACACATATGCATACACATTCATATTCATACACATGCATGTGTATGTGTGTGTATACACATACATACCCACAGCAATTTCTAAGGAGAGGGCCCAAGTCTAATACAACATTACCCTCCCCATTGTCTTCTCTAGGCTAAGTTTTCCCAGCCCCTTCATTGGGTGTTTCCATGATCTGGTCTCCAGTTTCTTTTGCCTCCCCTGGAGAAACTCCAAGTGGCCACTGGCAACGTGGCTTCCAAAACTACACCACATTGTCTGTGAAATGGGGACAAATTATGCCAACCCTGATGGATTCTCAAGATTCTTGGGGAGCAAAGAAAGAAGCGAAGAAATGGGAATTGGCCATGAACACCAACATTGACAGGACTGTGAATCCCCAATAATGGTTTTATTTTCTGCTGGGCTGTGGAAGTGAGGCTGCCCACTTGGCTGAGCAACTGGAACCCAAGAGAGAGCTCTTTTGATCTGGCCTCCAGAGGGAGTTAGGCCCATGTGCCTGGGCCTGGAGGGGCTGGTCTTCTGAGTGGTTTCCACTTGCAATGCCAATACCAATGCTGGCTGGTGCAGCATCCCAGGACACCAAAGCATTCTCTCTCTGGTACTTCAAGCAGGGGAAAATCTGAAGGGTAAAAAATGGGCCACAAAACCAGCATTTTCCAAGATCCCATAAAGGAAGGCTTTATACTGGGCAGGATGGATCCAAAATCAGATCTGGGATCACAAGAGGAAGGGAAAGGGAAGAGAATAGCCACGTATTTAATGCCTACTATGTCCCAGGCACTGTGCTGAGTGCTTTACAAATATTATCTCATTGGGTGCTATTATTATCCCCATTTTACAGTTGAAGAAACAGGTATTTACAAGGTAAAGGGGATGGACAGAATTTAAGGATTTTGGAGGACTTCACAAGCTACTAAGCCCAACCTCCTCCCCATGACCCCAGTGCAGGAATCTTGTTTACTTCACCATTGGTAGGAGGTTGTCCAGGTTCTACCTAAACACCTTCAGTGATGGGGAGCTCACCACCTCTGAGACGGCACACTCTACCATTGTATAGATCCAAGTAATTTAGAAGAACCATTGCCCCCCACTCAATGTAACCCTCAAATGAAGGTAAAATCTGTTTTTCTGTAACAGTCTGCCTCTAGAGCAAACAGAACAAATATGCCATATGGCCTTCAGATATGTCAAGATACGTGATTCCTAATCTGCATATATTCAAAGTTTAAAGGACAATTTAAGGTCGTCTCACCATGATGGTCATGTTCTCTGGACCTTCAGCACTTTACTAACACCTATCTTAAAATGCAGTGCCTGGTAAACTGATCACAGTATTAGGTAGATGTGGTATGAGCAGTGCTAAGGACAATGGGGCCATCATCTCCCAGTTCTGGACTTCCTGTCTCTCTTCCTAAGATAGAACTGACCATCTCTATGGCCTGTCCAAGATGAACTGAAGGATCGAGGCAACTTCTCCATTCATTTGCTGGTCATCCTCTACACCAGGAGTATTCTCCATCCACTTGGCTTTCCCTGAGTAGGAGGTCAGTCTATGCCCTTTTGAGGTCTTTAAATGGGCAGCAGCATCTCAGCTATAAGGACCCATAGGCACTTGAGTCATCACCGAAGACATGCATGGCTAGAAAAGGGCCTACTGAGTGTTGTAATCATATCCATGGACTGCCAGAGACCCAGAGAAAGAAGTCCTCTCCTCCATTTGCTGAGGATGGGGATACCAATGTGGAGCCCAGCTATGGGAGGAAAGTACAGAACATAAAAATGTGTGGACAGTTTCCAATCTATCACTCAGTCAGGCAACTTCATTTATTATTAGGTGCCTACTATGTAACAGCTACTGTGCTAAGTACTGTGACAACCAAGGGAGAATCTACATAGATGAAATTCAGAGTCCCCAGAATGGGTAGGCATATCTTGGCTTTGGGGGAGTCTTTTTTCTTCTTTTCTTTGAGAGATAGCTTGGCAGAGTAGGCAGAGTGCTAGACTTGGAAGCAGGAAGGTCCAAGTTCAAGTCCTGCCTTGGATACCTAAGAGCTTTCTAACCCTCAGTCAGTCGCTTAACTTCTCTGTCTCTCTTTCCTCATCTATTAAGTGGGGATTTATGATGATTCCTCCTGGGGTTGTTATGAAGATCATTTGAGAAAATATATGGAAAGTGCTTTGAAAAACCTTAAATAAATATGGTTATTGTTGTAGTTATCACAAGATCAAAGGAGTTAAGGGATTTCTGAGAGCTTCCAGCTTTGGAATCCCTTATTTCTTGTATTTGCAGACATGCCCAGAGAACTTATCCTAAAGGAGTGATTTGTGAGAAAGGTGGGCATTGGAGCCCCTGGGGAAGCTGGGGGGGCACCCGACTCTTTGGCCAGAACATCCATTGAGCTTTGAGGGTTGGAAGCCGAGTCCTCCTGGGGCCTTGATTTCCCTGCCTATAACATGAAGGGGTTGGCCAAGATGGTTTCCCTCTTGTCTCCATGTAGCTCTCTCTACATAGTTACTTCCATGTTGCCTTCCCGGTGTGAGTGTGAGCTCAGTGGGAGCAGAGGCCATGCGTTTCTGCCTTTGCTGCTAACCAGAGCGCTTTACGCAGCACCTGGCACCTCGTAGAAGCTTATAAAGGTTTGTGACTTAATTTGCAGGTTCTCAGTTCTGAGCAACTTAATTGAACAAGAATTTAGAAGAGAAGCAGCAAGGAAAGGGAAGGGCCTTCCCAGCACAGGCATTCCCTGTTCTAAGGTCCTTCCCAGCCATTCTGCTCCCTGTCCTAAGGTTCCTAGTCACTACAGACCCTATGAGCATCTGTCCAGGCCCTTCGATGGCGGGGCTCCTTCTCCTTGGGTCCTGGGCTACCCTCTCTCAATTCTGGAGACACTTCTGACGGAAGGCAGGTGGGAGGGAGCATGGGATCCCAGCAGACCCCCATCCCGGTCAATACCCCTTGGCCTTTGAAGGGGATCAGGTTCTCCCACAAACATAATTGAACTCAAATAGAAGAGAGAAAAGGCTTTTGTTCTCTCCTTTACAGCATCAAAAATATGTAACAAATTAGCCGTTTATGAGGTAAGAGAAGCTGAAGGGGGGCTGGGGGAGAGAGCCTGAGCACCCCCTCCACCAGCCACAATTGGGCCTCTGACAGCCGTGTTTGTAGTTCATATCAGGTTTTCAAGAGAGCCTCAAGGGACAGCTGGGAGCAGCCTGGAGCCGGCCCTGCCTAAAAACCAGGGCAGAGTGAACAGAATGAAGTGGGAATTCGCACATGTTTTCTTCCCTGCTCAGGCCTCCAGCAAAACCACCAGCCCAAGGTCAGGATCGGGGAGAGTCTGCAAAAAGTATCTGGGGGTCTCAGTGGGCTGCCAGATCAAGTGAGATCTGGTAGCAAAAACAAAAAACAAATAAGAACAAACAAAAAAGCCTGTGGTACAGTGGACAAAGTACTGGACTTGGAACTTAGGAAGATCTGAGTTTATATCCTGGCGCCGACCCTTGCCAGCTGTGTGGCCCTTTCTGCCTCAGTTTCCTCGTCTGTAAAATGGGAGTCACAAGCAATGATACCTTACAGGATTATCATGAGGATCAAATGAGATAACACATGTATAGTGGTTTTCAGACTTGAAAGAGGCTATGTAAATGCTCATGATGCAGGGGACGCTGCTGCTGCTGCTGAAGAAAGAAATGACCTTGAATGAAATCCACGTGGCTCAATGTCTTCCAGCCTGGGATGCACAGGTCCTGGCTGGGGATGACCGAGGGAAGGCTCAGCAGTGAGGGCGTCACCTTCCTACCTCCTCCGACCGGTGCCAACCCTTTTCATGGAAAAAACTGTTTTTGATTTGGGAGAGAGGTTCCAATTGCCCTTAAAGCAAAGAGGGGGAAATTCCCTTTTCCTATTACTGTTTTATTCGAATAGTTGCTATTATGATTTTAGCTATTATTTTCTCATCATCATTATCGCAAATGAAATAACATATGGAAAGTGTTTAGCAAACCTTAAAGCACCACATAAATGCTAGCTGTTATTGATTATTATTATTAATTGATTATTAATTATCATTAATATCATTATTTGGTAGTTTCCAATTGGCCTTCCATCAGAGAAAAAAGAAACTTTTCATACTGTTATTATACTAGAATTATTATTTTTATTATTTCCTTCTTCTCATCATTATTATCATTAGGATAAAATGAAGTAACATAGGGAAAGTACTTTGTAAACCGTAAACCCACACCATCAATGCCAGCCATCATCACCATGACTGTTACTCATTTCATTGTTGTCAGAGTTGAGATAAAAATGGCCCTCTCCTTCTATTATCTTTTATTTTTAATGTTCTCTGGACTATAGCACAGGTGGAAAAAAATAACTTTTGTAAAGTTGATGCAGGCTTGTCTTCTGTAGGGTCAGAGAGAGTATCTAGAGAGCTAGGGGGCTCCATAGTGCATAGAGAGCTGAGCATGGAGTCAGAAAAACTCATCTTCATGAGTTCAAAGCCAGGCTCAGACTCTTACTAGCTGTGTGACTGTAGGCAAGTCACTTCACCTTGTTTGCCTCAGTTTCCTCATCTGTAAAATGAGCAAATGGCAAACCACTCCAGTATCTCTCCCAGGAAAACCATAAATGGGATCACAAAGAGTCAGACATGACTGAAAAATAACTGAACAAGAGAGCATCTCAGGACAACTTTGTGAACAAACAGGATGATGGGAATGACACCTGGTGATCCCATATAATTTAAATTTCTTTGGTCTCTTCCACTAAATTTTTCTATTTTGAGACTCTTTGGTGCCATGGAGAATGGAGCTTGGAGCTTACAATGTTGACACTGATTAGGAACATTACTCTTAATTTTTTATAGACCATTATTATATTTGAATGATTCTGACAACAGTTTAGTCTGTGAAGATGCTATGGTCCCAGTACAGTGTGTTGGTTGAATTTTCAAGGATATTTTGAGATCTGTATTTGTAATCTGGGAAGCTGTCTTCTGTCAGTTCATAAAAGATAATGACATTCTGCTATATAATTCCAGCTACCAGGTCCTGTCTTACTGGACTATATTCTATAGGTGCTAACTTTTTAAAGTGCAGTGATACATAACACAGTTTCTACCATTTCTCTGCATAATCTGCATTGATCAGTAAGTCCAGGTTCCTTAAGGAGAATTCTCTGTAATTTCTGGTAATGACCTGAATTGCCTTCATAAACCCTTCCATTTTCTTTCAATAAATCTGCCCAATTCAGCCATTTGTTCGATACTTCTGTGTTGATATATTGGTTGAGTTCACGTAGATGTCACCCATGGAGGGTTTTTTGATTCCACTTTTGGATCTTGGCCATTTCACAGGCTCCATCTGGATGTAAAGCACTTTCAGCTACATCCTGCAAATCCAAAGGAGTGCACCTATGATCAACATTTTACTGTTGCTCAGTGAAATGATGTCTGTTTGTTCCAAAAATCTTTCTGCAAGTTTTTAACCTGTTTATCACATGGTTGGGACTTGGAATCAGAGGACCTGGTTTTGCTTAGGATATGGAGAAAAATATGACAGATTCTACACACAAGGAAATTACATTCAAGTCGGGGAAATATATATATAAGGCAAGTGGGAGAGAGATCGGGGTGGCCTTGCAGAAAGAATACTGACTTTGGAGTCATAGGCCCTGAGTTCAATTGTTGCCTTTGATGCCTACTACTTGCACAAGGTTGGGTAAATTATTTCACTTCCCTGGGCCCCAGTTTCCTCATCTATAAAACAAAGAGTTTGGACTAGATGGACTCTGAAGCCCTGCCTGGCTTTGTGATCCTGAAGTCTAGAAGGGGCTTGACTGGCCTCCAGGGAGGGAGTAGGGACTTGGATAAGGGGCATTAAGCAGTTGAAAAGAAGGGAGGCAGGAAGGGAAGAGGCCAGAATTGGAAGCTGGGGAAGAAGGGCCAGGCTCAGAACCTCCTTCAGGGGAAACAGGTTAGAAACATCTCAGGACCAGCTCTCCAGGTTCTCACTGGCTGGTCTATTTTACCAACTAATCCTACTATAGAAGAGCCCAAGCTGTGTCTTTGACTCAGTTCATGAGCTCTGGATTCCAGCTCATACCACCCACATGTGGAAGGGGCAGCCTCATGGGACAGGAGGTGACTCCTCTGATGTAGGTCTCCCTCCCCATCCCCCATCATTGCCATGTCTTTCCAGTTCCGCCTGCATCCTCTTCCTCATGTCCCCTGTGGCCACCACCCTCACTCTGACCCTCCTCCCTTCTCTCTTGGAAATAGCCTACCAATTATTCTTTCCTTCTCTTGCTGTAGCTAGCATTTCTAGTACAATATTAAATGAGAGTGGCGATAATGGCCATCCTTGTTTGACACCTGATCTTACTGGGAAGGCCTCTGGCTTCTCCCTATCTCAGATAATGCTCCAGTTATTCTGTGCAATTCAAGGCCCTCCCCTTTCCAAGCTGTTCTCCACTCAACTGCCAAAGTAAAGTTCCTAAGCACAGGTATGAGCCTAACGCTTCTCCCTGATGCCTTTAGACACTAAATGTAAACTTCTCCATTTGGCCTTTCAGGCCCTTCATAGTCCAGCCTACTTTCTGGACCAATTTTACATGAGCCCCCTTAACATACCCCATGTACCAGACCACCTGACCTGTTAGCTGTCCCTATACACAATGGTCCATTTCCCACCATCATACCTTTGCATAGGCTGTTCCTGCTACCTGGCACCGTGCATTGGCATAGGGCCAGAGAAGGCACTCAATAAATTCTTGCTGAATTTCATTGAATGGAGTCCTTCATTCTCCCTGATAACCTGGAATGTAGAAAGCCCTCCTGGAGTGCCCCCACCTTCTCTGGCCAGCCCATGCTCTGAGCACGGGCACGGTTTGGCCACCTCTCAACACTGGAGCCTGAGTTGTCCTGGAGCAGCTACAGTAGCAGACACACAGAGGGTTCGGGGGGCCCCTTGCCTGGGACCCCAGGGATGATGACTGCCGGCAAGCTGGTGGGGCCACGCTGAGCTGGAGTAATGGATCCCACAGGGGGGCTGGCTGCTCCTTTCAGGAATGAATATGTCAAGTGTTTCCTCCATGGTCACAAACCCATCACTGGCCCGGACCAACATTTATTTATTTAGATTGGGGTTTAACAGGCCTTCTCAAGCCTGAAACTAAAGCCCACGGGGCGCCCCCAGAGACTTGCTAAAGCTTGGAGGCACCCAGCTCAGCCTGAAAGGAAGGCAGCAGCCGCAGCTGGGACAATCTGCCTCATTCTTTCCAGATCTCTGGATCTGGTGGGGCACGGAATGCCGAGGCCCAGCCAGGGATGGGGTGCTTGCCCCCCTCACAGCCTTTGAAGCTCAGAGGGTTCAGTCTACACAGGCTCTCACAGTGGGTAGGGATCTTTCAGAGTTCCTGGAGTCTGGATCATAGAATACTGGAGTCATGGGGCTCAGAGATAGACAGGACCTTGGAGGTTACCCCTCATTTCACAGACAGCAAAACTAGGGCCAGAAGAGCAGTGCCTTACTGCAGGTTGGTACCTGACAGGTGGGCACTTAGGCGGTCTCACACAGACACCCCTAAAGACCTGGAGGCAAGGGCAGCTCACAAGCTGCTTCTGCTGTGGGATATCTCTTGTGAGGAAGCAGTTCCCAGAATCCACCCTAAACTGGCTTCATTGTACACATGGTGAACCTGAGTTCCGGAGTGGTGACAGTGGTGACAGAGTGGGGGAGCCATAAACCAGCTTTGCCCCCTGGGCTCCCCCTGAGCTCGGGAGGCTCCCAGACTGTCAGGGTGGGGGAGTGCAGCAAACGCACTGATGCCAGGCATAGCAGGAGGAATGGAGAGAGGCAGTTCAGACAAGGCGCAGGGAAAGATGGGGAGTAGTGGGCTCCCTTTGGTCAGGCTTCCTGGATGAGGTGGGGGAGGAGTCGGATTATGGAGGACTTCAGTGGGGGGTAGGGAGGAGCACACTTTGGGTAGGGCCCTTTGTGCACCCCCAGGCAAGGGGGGAGTGCAGGAGGACACCTGGGTGCACTGAAAGACGTGTCCAAGGTCGCTGGGACAGTAAGAGCTGGAGTGGGGAAGAAAGCCCAAGATTTGACAGTAGAGGGAGAGAAAGAGACCAGTTTGAACCACCCAGTGTAACCTGCTCACAGAGGAGGAAACTGAGGCCCAGAAGAGGGAGACAGCATGGCCTGAGGTCACAGAGCAAGCCCAGGGTCCCAGAGCCCAAACCAGGCATTCTCCATGAACCAGCTACCATTCTCTGCTCCCTCCCAGCTCTGCCATTTCCTGTTCTAAGGCCCCTCCCAGCTCTGACATCCCCTGTTCTCAGGCCCCTCCCAGCTCTGCCATTCCCTGTTCTAAGCTCCCTCCCAGGTCTGACATTCTCAGTTCTGAGGCCCCTTCCAGCTCTGACATTCTTTGTTCTAAGGCTCTATTTTAAGTCCTTCCCTAGGCTCAACATTCCATGTTCTCTGCTCTAAGTTCTCTCCTGACTTGGTGATAGAACACATCACAAGTACTTAATAAGTTTCTGATGAATGAATGACTGGACAAATGAATGAATTACTATTTGTGTGGGATCAGAAACACCCACTACTATGGTTTTAACCCACAAGGCTGCGTATGTAACAAGGAAGATGAAATTCAGCCAAGTCCCTGCAGAGTCAGCACATTCTTGGGTGAAATTAGCATATTTTTAAAAAAATCATAAGGGCCTTTGGCGTTCCAGCTTCATTTCCCCATCCGAGAAAGGCTCTGAATAGCCAGCAAAGATGGGAATGGCAATGGGGCTGGAGCAGGCGCCCATGGTGACGCCCAAAGGGTCGCTGCCCTCCTGGGTCTACAGTCAGATTCTGTAGGAAAGCCGGGACAAGCCCATGCAGACCTATGGCCTCACCGTGCTCCCGACCCTGGTCTGGGGAGGCTCTTGACCACGTCTTTCTGTAAACCCTCCACTTAACCATCTGGAGGCCTTCGGCTTACTGAGCTAACATCATGCATCTATTTTTTGTGTATCTCTGTATGTACATAGCGGCTGCCCTGGCTAGACTGTAAACTCCTTGAGGGCTCTCGACATTGTATCCCTAGAAGCATCTAGGACATAGAAGGTGCTTAGTAAATGCTTATTGATGAGCTGATTGATTGATCCCAATGGAGCAGTTCAGTTCATTTGCTAGCTCCCATTCTCACTGCACAAGTCGGCCATCCACCTTCCTTTCTGGTCCCGCGTCTTTGAGGATGGCCCTTGCCCCCCTGCTCCTGCACCTTCAGGGTCAGTGACACATAGGTGTCGACTCATCCCCCTTTTCCCTCTCCATTGCCTCTATCTCTTCTCACAGAGTGGAAGCCAAACAGAATCCTGGGAAGGACTTTGATATTCAAGAGATGGCCTTTTTTTCAGGTAGAAGTCCGGAGTCAGAGATAGGACTTAGCAATTTCCCAAAGGCATCACATGTCCCTTCCTTCTGCACTTTGGAGTAGTTCTCATTTCCAGTTCAGAATAGTCATACACATGGGATGTAGTTGGAAGACCTTATGGGACTGAGTCAAGTCAAGCAATTATAGAGCAGCTTCTGTTTACTGAGCATTGTGGGAGAAACCATTGGAGTGGGGGAGGGTGAAGATAGAGGAAAGGGAGAGAGAGGATCCAGCCGTCCCTGGAAGAACTTGTGGGCTCCAAGGCTGAGAACTAGATGCCTCCCAGGTTCCTACACTCCAGAATCCCGGGGCTGCATGAATTCCCTGACTGGTAATGAATGACTTCCTTTATGGGCCTCCCACAGAGCACTATCTACACCCTCTGATGCAATGATCACTTTTACTGTCCACCACAGTCACCACCTGGGTCCCCAAACCCTGAATCGTCTCCAGCCCCTTCCTTGACATTAAAATCAGTTGTGACATCCTTTCTATCACTACTGCCCATCTCTCATCCTTTTCCTTCTCTCCCCTCACATAGCCACCCCCTCATCCAGGACCTCACCACTTCTTCCTTGGACTCTCACAACGGCCCTCTCCTTGGCCTCTGTGACTCAGGTCTCCACCTCTAACCCGCTCCCACATACACACCCCTATACACACACTCCATCCATCCTCCCCTCAGCTGCCAAAGGGATTTTCCTACAGCACAGCTCTGACCATGCTCCACTCCCCTCCTACTCAATAAATGCCAACGGCTCCCTATTGACTCAAGTATAAAATAGAAACTCGTCTGTTTGGCGTGGAAAGCCTTTCACAGCTCGCTTCCAGCCCACCTTTCCAGGCTAATTACACAGTATTCACCCCTTCACACATGGTACTCCAGCCAATATGGCTTAATTGCTGTCCCCCATACCTGAAACTCTTCCCCCCTCACCTTCTCGTCTTAAAAACCTTTACCTCAGCTTAAGGGTCTTCTCCAACAGGATTTGCCTCACTCCCCCAGGCCTTATAGGTCTTAATCTCCTTCTCTCCTCTGGGAAAGTTCTGTATCTTCATTTTTCACTTAACGAGGGGCTGACCAAGAGATGCCCAGCCCCTGATTTCATGAATAAAGCCCATAATTATTTATGTAATTCCCTTTTTCATTTGTAGCCCCAGTGTGCTCAGCATGGCACACAGTAGGTGCTCAATAAATGCTTGGTGACTAATGGGAAGCCCATCAAAGACCTGGATTTGACTTTAGCTTCAGAGAAATAATGGCCATGTGAGTCTAGACAAGTCCCACGACTTCTTACTGATCCACGTAGCCCTTTGAGGCTAAGTTGCAGAGAAGGGACTAATTTGTATTTGTGGAGGGCGTTTGCATGCTAGAATCTCTCTACACTGATGAAATCACAGGTCTGAAAGAAATAATGACAAAAAAGTCCCAAAGCTTTAAAATTTGATGTTTTAATGATATGATTTGTGTGATCTTAGGGTAAGCCCCTTCTTCTCTCCAGGTCTCAGTTTTCTCCTCTATAGAATGGGCAGCTTGTACTAACTGCACTCTGAAGTTTCATCCAGCTCCAAACCTTCTGACTCTCTGGCCACACCTCTGAGGGGGAGAAACCAGGCTGCTGCCTCAGTCCTCAGACTTATGGAACATGCCTCAAGCTCCCAGGGGTACTCAGAGTCTTGACTGGGAGGATAAGTGGGGGTCAGCCCCTTGATGAAGGAGTGTGGAACCTGAGGCTACAGAACTGTCACACACATTCTAGCAAAGGCTTCTCAGACCAGTGCATGGGCTATTTTTCATTTGTGAATGGAAGTTCCATAAGAGCTATGGAATAGGGTGGGGGGATGAGGGAGTGGAGTCTTCCTCAACATGGGAGACCTTTCTAATAAAGGGAACCATGCCATAATGGAATGAGATTCCTCCTGAGGTAGTAAGCTCCCATCTCTAGAGATCTGAAAGCATATCTGTAGCTGAGATCTTACGAATGTCCTTGTGATTCAATTGATACAAGGAATTCCCAGATGAAAAAATGTCCTCTACCACTGCAGGTGGGTACCTACATGGTAACGTAGCATTTTGGAGCTGCCTGGAACACTGAGAAGCTAAATGACCCAGTCTTCTTTCCCAGACTTCTATCCACAATGCCAGGCTGACTTTCTGCAGCAAAGTTGTAACGACAGAATGGAAAATCTTGCAGTTGGGAGAGTGCAGTGGATAAAGTATTAGTACTGGGGTCAAGAAGACCTGAGTTCAAATCCATTTAGTTCAACCTATAACTGAACAAAAATTCCCTCTACTTCATCCCTAACATTGGCCATCCATGTGGCTCCCAGTGAGGTCAAGCTCACTACCTCCCAAAGCAATGCAAACCCTTCTTGGACAGCTTTCATTATTAGGAAGTTTGCCTTGACATCAAGCCTAAATTTGTCTCTGCCAAGTCACCCGTTTCCCCTAGTTCTGCTCTCTCTGGGACCAAGAAGAACAACTTTTCTACCTTCCAAACACTTGTAGATCTCATGTCCTCCCCCCTCCCTCTATGTCTTCTCTTTTTGAGACAAAACATTCTCAATTTCTCTAACCTAACCTCTTAAGGCATGGACTTGACTGGATTCTCTCCTGTTTATCTGTCTTCCTGAAACATGATGCCCAGAACCGGACACAAGACTTCAGATTTAGTCTGACAAGGAGACTTTTGCTTCCTAGTTCCAGAATCCATGCCTCTCTTGTCTTCCATATCACCACGTCTCAGTAGATTTGTTGGTTTCCATATTATTCTGTTGACTCATGTTGACCTTAAAATTCTCTAAAATCCCCAGATCTTTTTCAGATAAACTGATTTCTATGTGAATAATGTTGTAGGTTTTGTAACTCTATGTCTCCATATACCAGACTTTCTTAGAATGTTGCACACCAATGGGGACACAACCTATAAAATCGTGGGTGAGATGACAAAACTGAGAAACACTGAATGTTGAGAGAACTTGTTGAAGAAGAGTATAGCTTGAGGATGGACAAGGGAGGGCAATATTGGAAGTCCTGGGTGTTTTATGGGATCCCTCTAGATTTGTCTTAATGATAGTAGCAGACTGAGCTTTCTGCTGAAATAACTAACAATGTGCTGTGATCCAGCTGTCACATTATTAACAGGTCTCAACTGTCTACACAGTGGAATTCATGCCATTTGTTCCTTGACTTGGTGAAGGAGAAAGAACTCTGGGTTTGGAGTTAGGAGACTTGTGTTTGAATCTTTCTAGTTTTAAGAACTTGGAATGCTCTCTTTGAGCCTCAGTCTTCTCATCTGGAAATTGGGAAGAATAAAATCTGTGCCACCTTCCTGTAGTGAAGGCAATATGTGATAATGGATGCAGAATGCTCCAAATGTGGCAGGTGATGCTATTAAAAATGAGGAGGGTGGCTGAGGCAGGCTCTAAGAAAGAAGCATCAAAATAATCCTAGGCTGCATTGAAGCCTGTAACAGCTACCAGTGTAGCCCAAATCAGATGAAAACATAATTGGAAAATATTTAATAAAATAAACACAAATACAACGGAACAAAGATAATATGGTTTTCTAAGTCAACGTGCTGTCCCCAGGGATCCTTTCACACAGGTTGGCGGCCCTAGATGCTACTTGGGTCTGGAATGCCTCCCAGAAAAGACTGGAGGTATAAAAATGAGCATTTTCATCAGGCTGAGACTATTAACACCTTCAGAAAGTGCCCATGTGAACGATTTCATTTGAAGGATCCCTGGGAGATGACAGCATCAAGAGAAGGATGATTGGCTTGGAATGTGGGAGCCAGGCTCTGAGTTCTAGTTCAACCTCTTACCAGATTGGGAAGTAGGGGGTCCCTTTCCCACCATTGGTCTCCATTTCCTTCTCTAAAAACAAGGATAAATGGTCTGTAAGACCCTCTCAACCCTAACAGTCTGTGTTCTGAGATCCCTCCTAATTGATTCCTATTCAATGTTCTAGTAACCCCCCAAATTTGACATTCCCTGTTCTATATTCTAAGAGCCCTCCTAGCTCTGACATTCCCTATTCAATGTTCTAAGATCCCCCCAAATTCTGATGCTCCTTGTTATATGTTTTAAGATCCCCTCCAGCTCTGACGTTTCCTGTTCTTTGTTCTAAGACCCCTCCCAGCTCTGACGTTCTGGAGTTCTGGCATTCTGTTCTTGAAGGCAAAGGTTCAATTATGAACCAATTGACCCATCTGCCCCAGGACTTCACATCAACTCAATCAGTCAACAAACTTTTATCATGTACTAAGTGTTGGGAAAATAACCAAACAGTCCCTGAACTCTAGGAACTTATTTTCTATAGGTGGGGAAGTATGTCCCCATATAAGTAAGAGCACATACATGAAAAATTAATCCAAGGACAATTGTGTGTGTGTGTGTGTGTGTGTGTGTGTGTGGCTGGATCAGAGAAGGTTTCATGTAAGAGGTGGTACTTGAGCTAAGTTGGAGGGAGCTAAGAATCCTTGGCAGAGGGGAAGAGGGGCTACATTCCAGGCATGAGGGATAGCTGGAGCAAAGGTATGGAGATGAGAAATGGAGTGTCCTAGGTGAGGACCAGCAAGGAGACCAATTCATCTGAACAATAGTGTGTGAAGAGAAGTAATATATAATAAACATGGAAGGGTAGCCTGGAACTAACATGTGAAGGATCTTAAAGGACAAACAGGAACATCTATTTGCTTCATAGATAATAGGAAGCCACTGGAGTTTATTAAGCAGGGAATTAAGCACAGTCAATTCTGTGCTTTGGGAAGATGACCTTGGGAGCTGTGGGGAGGATGGACTGCTCCACGCAGGCCCTGTAAGTCTGGGAAGGGAAGGGGAGGATGAGCCCACAAACCCCTCTGATCTCAGAGCCAGTGTGATCAGGGCCAACGAGGGGCCCAGACAAAAGGCCATGAACAATGTAGGGAGGAAGTGAGTGGGGCGGGGGAGGGGAAGAGTGGAAGGGGAAGCAGGACATCTCTAGGCAACCAGCAAGTCACCTGAAGATGCATCCCTCCCTCATTTCCTTCAGTCCTTCTGCTTTCTTGCTAGGAAGAAAGAAAGAAAAAGAGAAGGGATCCCTGAAAACACAGAGAATTCCTTCCCGCCAAATCATCCCAGGGAGATTCGAAACTGAACTCCTCCATCCAAGAGGGGTCACCATGGAAACAGGCCCCAGCTCAGCATGGTCTCCACCCAGCCATTCAAGGGTATCAGTGGGGATCTGCTTAATCTGTCATTTAGCCCCTTACTTCCCTGACTCAGGGACCAGAGACCAGAGTGGAAGTGCCACATTCCCCCCCCCCACCCCCAACCCCCAGATTCTTCTGCCCTCCACGGGCTCCTTTGAGATGCAAACCCTGAAGTAGTGCCTACCATTCTTGAGGCCAGAGGGAGATGGGGGCAGCCACACTCTCTGCATCAATTTCCAGAGTCAATGGGCCTCCTACTGATTTGAAAAGTGAAGAAAAGATGAGAGGGGAAAACAGAAGGGAGGGAGGAAGGAAAGGCAAAGAAGGAGAACAAAGAGAGGGAGTGAAAGAGGACAGATAGAAGGGAAAAACCAAAAGCTCTTGGTACAGAGGAAGAAGACTTCAATCAGGGGTCAGAGAATGGGAATCAGAATTCTGGCTCTGCCCCTCACTGCCCGGGGGGGCTTTAGGCAAGTAATTTCATCTCCCAGACCTCAGTTTCCTCATCTGTAAAATGAAGGCATTAGACAAGATGACCTCTAAGTTCGTCCAGAGCTCTAGACTTATGACCACATAGAGAGGGAGGGAAGAAAGGAAGGAGGCGATGGCCAACATTCTCTTGCAGAGTGTACCAATGACCCCATCATGCTTTCAGAGTTGAAGGGACACTGGTCTACCTGCTATTTCTGGGGCTTCTCTTTGGGTCCAAACAACACAAACCTAATCCCTCCTCCATCCTTCAAATATGTGAAGACGGCTGTCCTTCTCCACCGACCCCCTCCCTCCGCCCCTGCCAGCCTTCTTGTTTCCGGGAGAAACATTCCCAGTTTCTCCAAGTGAGCCTCATGTTATGGACCCGAACCATTTCCTCACCCTCTGGACATTCTATAGCTCATAGATGTCCTTCCAAAACCCTGGAGCTCAGCCTGACCACAATCTTCCAGATGAGGGCTGAGTGCAGTGGGGCTCTCTCCTCCTCCTTCCTGGAAGCTGTGACCCATTTAATGCAGCCCCCATGGCTAATCCCATGAGATCCCATCGGGGATTCACACTGAGCTTTGGAGAGAACCGTTACAACCTTCATCTGAACAAGTGCCAGGTAACCAGGCTCCCTCCATCTTGAACTTGGGATGATTTTTTTGTACCCTCATGCAAGACTTGACATTGCTGCCTACAGCTTTTCATCTGACCATGTTGGAGGCTGTCAAATCCGGGTGGTCTTGCCTCCGCCCTCCAGGGTGTTAGCTCTTCCCGCCAGCTTGGTATCATCTACAGAGGTGATGAGCCCACCATCACACCTTTATCCTAGCCAACCATCCTTTATCTCTGTTCCCATCCTCGTATAGAAGGACAGTCCAGTTTGCTGAAGCATACCTGAATGTCACTTTTGTGTTCAGCCCCATGCCAGTGTGCAGAAAGAAAGAGGAAAGGCAGAAGGAGACCCAGATCTTGTCCTTGGGAAGTTCCTGGCTTACTAGAGGAGGGGAAGGGAACATAAGGATTATGGTCACCATTCAGGAGTCAAGAGAAGCCAGGACAGGATCAGAGGCACCACAGGGCAGAAGAGTTTTAGAGGCAAGAGGCCCAGCTGTATCCCAACTCTGACACCTAGTACGTGCCCTCAGATAGTCACTACCCCTCTCTGACCCTCAGAGCTTTCACTGGCAAAGTGAGAGCAGCCCATCTTCTATCCCTGCCTCTCTGGGAGGAAAGTGCTTTGCAGATCATAAAACATTGGAGAAAAGAGAATGGTTATTATTATTATGAAAACTGACAATAATATAAGGCTACCAGCTAGCACGATGGAGAGAATGTTGGACCTGGAGTCAGGAAAAACTGAGTTTGAATCTTTCTTAGCTGTATGACCCTAGACAGATCACTTGACCTTCTCAGCCTCAGTCAAGCAATCTGTAAAATGGGGATAATAATAGCATCTACCTAATAGGGTCCTTATGAGGCTCAAGTGACATGACCATGTGCTTTGCAAACCTAAAATCTCTCTGTAAGTGTTGGCTCTTTGTCATTACTATTAATATTATTAGCCATCACCAGGCTTGTCTCCTGTGGGGCTGAACTTTCTCATTATTGCCTCCATCGAATAACAAAAATTAGGGTAGAAGTTCTTTGGGGTCATTTGTTTGACTGGCCTGGTACACGTCAAATGATTCAAAACAGTCTAATTTTAAATGTTCCCAGGGAATATCACGTGGGAATGTCTTGCTTTTCAGGTCTGGAGATCTGGATACCAAGGTCCTTTAAGGTATCAAGGGAAGGGCACTGAGTAACTTGGATAAGGTTCTAGAGCCAAGCTGGTCTGGGTCTGGACATTCTTTGAGATGTAAAGTGACTGCAATGGGGGGGGGGTGTTTCTACAGAGGGCCCTGGGGCTTCCTGGGTTTGTGGCCTATCTCTGTCTCTCACTCACTGTGTGATGCTGGCCCTCTCTGTGCCTCCAACCTTTCAGTAAAGAATCTGGGATTTAGAGGTAAGACAGACCAGCCACTCTCTCCCTGCCACTTTACAGATGAGAAAACTGAGTCACAGAAAATGGAATCACAGAATTTCTGAGTTGGAAGAGACAGTAGAGACTGTCTATTTGACCCATATGAAAAAAATAATTCCTGATGGGTGACCATAAAAATGTCTGCTTGAAGGTTCTAGTGTAGGAGAACTCACCACCTTCTGAGGCCACCCAGTTTGGGGGGAGTCACTGTGGATCCCACTTCTTCTTTTCTGTTCAGCCCCATCCACCACAAATCTGCATGCTTCCCCCAGACTTATCAAATGAAAGGACCCTTGGTGTGGGACCCAGGACTATGGTTTCACATATTTTATTGAGAGGAGACTCAGCAGATAGAACACCAGCCTTGGAGTTAGGAAACTCTGGGTTCAAATATGGCTTCTGACACTTGGCTTAAAGGCAACTATCATCTCCCTCCAAATACTCAATTTTCCTCCACAAAGTTTTCTCTTCTTCTGGTTAAATATTCCTAGGTCTTCTAGTAGTCTTCACGAGGTTGTCTCCCCCAGGAAAATGTAAGCAGAAATACCTTCGTTCATATTCCCAGTGCCTAGCACAGAGCCCGGCACACAATAGGCTCTCAACAAACTTTTTCAGATTCATTGAACAATAGACTTAAGACTCTTCACCCCCTGGCTGGCATCCTCTAGGAATATTCCGGCTTATTAATGACCTTCCTAAAATCAATGGTGCACAAGATTGAGCACAGCCCTCCAGACGAGGCCTGACCAGGGCAGAAGACAGAGGCAACATTGCCTTGTTGTTACTGAGAGCTCTGCACTGGCAGTTTGGGCTGCCCCACCACATTGCTAGCTCATGTTGAGGCCACAGTCTAATGAAACTCTCAAACCTTTTTTCATGCTGTCTCCCCATGATTTTCTCAATTTTGCCCTCTGATTTGCCAAGGTCACATAGCAAGTTACTAGGAAACCCAGAGTGAGGAGCCCAACCTAAGACTTCTAGCCCCATATTATGCAGGAGAACAACCCTAGAGAGATAAAGATGGCAGAGGCACTGTTAAAATCACAGATCTAGAAAGTTCAAAGAGGTTACCCAGAGTTCTTCCTACCCAGAAGCTTGGGGGCAAGTAGGTTGTACCTTGTCCATCTCAGATAAACTGGCCATCCTCTTAGCTCACAGCTTTGCAGACAGCCCAGCAAGCTGAGCATAGGCCCCTGAAAAGACCAACTCCTTCCTTCCAGAAGCAAACTGATCTTTGTGAACTAATATACATCCAAGAACCTAGGAGCTATAGCAGAAACAGGAGTAGTGTCATATGGGAACAGGGGAGGTAGCTTGAGGTGTAGACCCAGATTAGAATTCTGGCTCCGCCAATTATAAGCTCTGTGACCTTGAGATGCTGACCCTGTCTGGCACTCGGTCACCTCTCTATAAAATGAGAGGGTTGGACATCTAAAGGCCACACTTTTAAATGCTGTAACTAGGGAAAACACCATGCCAAATACCACACCACCAGATGCTAGCATGTATGGGACATACGATGGTTGGCTATAGGTATTCCAAGGGTCAGGAGATTAGATAAGTCCTGGAAATCAGGTACCAGGACCCTCTAAGGCACCAGGAGAAGGGACTGAGTAAGTTCAGGATGAGGTCCTGAGTGGTGTGGACTGCCCGGGAGGATGGTGTGTTTACTGCCAATACAATTTAGGAATTAGATGGGAAAGCTGTTTTCAGAGAGCAAAGGATAGGTCCCATGGCCATGTGGAGTTTGCAGGTTTGCAGGACATCCGTGTGGAGCTCAGAGAGAGAGGTCAGAGCTGGAGATGGAAATGCCAGGCTTATCCTGGAAGGATCCCAAATCGGACAAGTCTGAAACAGAACTCATGCCTCCCCTCCCCCAGCCACCCCTCATCCAAAAGGCCCCATTTCTCCATCCTGGAGCCTCAGCTGCCTAAGCCCAGACCCATCCTCTGTTTCTTCTTCTCCCTCATGCCCCTCACCCCATCCAATCAGTGACCAAATCTAGCGGACTCTGCCCCCACCATCCTTTTCTCTCTCCTCACACAGACTCTGTTAGTGCCTTTTCTCACTTCATTCACCTGAATGGTCAGACAAGGTCACACTTCATCAGCAGTGAATGAATGTTCTGGTGACTCTGACATCCCCTGTCTGCCAGTTTTCTCAATGGCCTGATTTGCGTGTCTTTTGTTATTACTACTTTGACAGCCTTTAAAGGAATTGCTAATAATTTACCATTTGACCTTTTTTTTTTTGGTCCCAGATGCATTAATTTTGTGTTTCTGCAAAACCTTGTGATCAAAATGACCTATTTCTCTAATTCTTGAGTCAACTCCCTCCTTATCAAGGGTATGAAACTTTTCTTTCTCTCCTCCTCTTCTTCGCTCATTTGCCTGACCCTCTCCCTGGCCCTACTCACACCCTCCCTGTACCATGCTTACTTGTGTACAAGGCTTACCTTTCAACTAGAGTGGAAGCTTCTGGAGGGCAGCTGCCTGGGTCCTTTTTTATCTTTGTGACCCCTCCCTGATGCCTGCAGGAGGGGATCTGTGGGTGTTTTGGGACTGAATTGAATTAATAGGATTGAAAATCTAACTGATTGATGTAATTTACTAGGGACCAGGAAAGCTGGAATCAGCCCCAATTCTGTACTGATCACCTACATGGCCTGGGCCAAGGTGCTTTGCCTTCCTGAGTGAGCTCTAGTCTCCTCATGAGCGGAGCCACACTGTCTCACCCAAACCCAGAACTTCAGGAGCTGTTGAAAGGGGCATCGGGGTCCACCAAGCCCAAAGCCATTCTCGAAAAAGCATCCCTGATCCATTGTAAGTGGCCAAAGGCCACCCAGCCCAGACCTGAAGACATCCAGCCCAGGGGAGCCTAACATCCCCAGTCCGGAGAGTCTGACTGACACTAAGCCCTGTGCTCCTTATCCTGCCCTCTAGGACTCTGCCAACCAAGTCTGAGCACTCTTCCAAGACCAGAACACGCCCATCCTGACCTACCCAAGACCCAGCTCTTCTCCAGGCCAAGCAGCCCCCGCTTCCTTCAAACAATCTTCATCTCGCATGAACTGAAGACCCTTCAGGGTTCATCCTGGATGCACCCCCCTCTCGGCACCATCCCTCCTCCTAAAGGACATGATGAAGTAACAGAAGGAGAGGAAACAGCTAGGCGACAGGCAGATGGGAGAGAGCTTTCTCAGAGACATTCAGCTCCTCTATTTTCTTGCTTTTTGAAAGCTCCAAGCTTAGGCTGCCTGCATTCCTGGTGGCCCTTTGGGCTCCAGTCTGAATGTGGCCTCCAGGAGGGAGAGAGAGAAAAAGGGAATCTTTAAAAGGCTCTCTCGGGGAGACACGGATATTTTTAATAGTGAAGGGTTATGAAACCAACCTCTGTTTGCGGCGTATTATATATCTCAGCTGGAGTCCAGAGGGTGTTTCTAGCACCTTTAATGAAAGTAAAGTACTTATGGCAGCAGAGAGGGAGAAAGGAGGAAGGAGGGGGGAAGAGATACACAGAATTATGAGGGAGAAAGATGGGAGAGAGACAGAAAGCCTGAGAGAAAGAGACTAACAGAGGGGCAGAAATGAAGTCATGGGAAAGAGAGACAGACAGAGGAAGAGAGAAAGACAGAGACAGAAGGACAGTCAGAAAGCTACAGAAATAGAAGGAGGGAGGCAGGGAGGAGAGTGGGAAGCCAAGGCAGAGGGACAAGGAGACAGAGGAAAAAGGGAGACAGAGAGACACTGAGAGAATGAAGCAGAAATGGGGAAAGGGAGACAGAGAAACAGACATAGAAAGTGAGAGGGATAAGGGGGATGGAAGCCAAGTGAGGAAGAACAAGAATGAATGTATGAAATGGTATTTATTAAGGACTCTCTGTGTATCAAAGAGACAGACAGAGAGAGAGAAGCGGAGAGATGGGAATTGAGAGCATAGACATAAAGATGGAAAATCAGAGAGGACAGAAACACACACACAGAGACAGAGAGAGATGGAGAGAGAGAGACAGAGACAGAGAGACAGAGGCAGAGAGAGACACAGACACAGAGAGAGAGAGAAGATAGATAGATAGAGAGAGAGAGAGAGAGAGAGAGAGAGAGAGAGAGAGAGAGAAAGAGAGAGAGAGAGAGAGAGAGAAGAAGTAGGAGCAGACAGAGGGAGGT
Organism: Petaurus breviceps papuanus; assembly: GCF_028583685.1. Lineage (NCBI taxonomy): Eukaryota > Metazoa > Chordata > Mammalia > Diprotodontia > Petauridae > Petaurus > Petaurus breviceps. Next base: position 27,400,606 of record NW_027185850.1, on the reverse strand, counting down.
GGGAGCTTTGCACACTCAGGGAGCCCGGCTGGATTACACAGCATGTACAGCTCTGGGTCACTTGCCTGGGTCATGTCTTTCCTCGACTGGTCATGGGCCGCACCGGAGACTCGTGTGCCTGGAGCTCACTGTCCACTGTGGCCTGGCTTCAGAGAAGGCTAGAGAAAGGGCCTGGGGCTGCCAGGAGGAACCGCTGGTTTTTCCCCTTTTAATTTTACAAAGAGGGAAGGGAGGGGGAAAAGACTGAAGCAGGCCCCTGGAAGCTTGGCCCTTCTGGTCTCCAAGCTCACTAGCTTGAAGACCAGTGGGCCAGAGCTCGGGGCTTCCTGGGAACACAGGCTTATTAACAATCCCTCCTCAGGGCCTCTGCAAGTCAACAGGCTGCCGCAGAGTTGAAAAGGTCAATGTGGAGAGCAAAACATAATTTCTAGGGAATTTGTATGTACAGTACTCTTAAAACATAGAAGGAAGCTGTGGGGTGATGGAGAGCGCCCTGGCTCTCCGGTCAGCAAACCTGGGCTTGAATCTCAACTCTACCATATAGGAGCTGTGCGACCTTGGGCCAGCGTCTTTCCATTCTCTGTCTCAAATTCCTCCTCTTTAAAATAATGCAGTTGGACTAGATTTTCTCTGAGGTACCTCTGTGACTCATTGATGAGTCAAAGTGAATAATTTTATCAGCCAGATGAAAAATATAGGACATCCTTTGGTGGTGGAGTCAGGGTTTCAAATGGCTCTCTTCTCCCAATCTCATGACTTGTTTGAGACTCTTTCCTCCTTCTGGCTCTCCTTTCTCTTTCTCCAGAAAGCCTTCTCTCATTCTCTCTTAGCTTCACTATGCTCCATTCCTGAATAATTTTATCAGCCAGATGAAAAATATAGGACATCCTTTGGTGGTGGAGTCAGGGTTTCAAATGGCTCTCTTCTCCCAATCTCATGACTTGTTTGAGACTCTTTCCTCCTTCTGGCTCTCCTTTCTCTTTCTCCAGAAAGCCTTCTCTCATTCTCTCTTAGCTTCACTATGCTCCATTCCTCTCCTCTCTTCTCTCTTTCTTTCTCTTCCTCCTTCCCTTCCTTTCTCTGTCTCTGTCTGTCTCTCTCCTTCCTCCCTTCCTCTTCTCTCCTCTCCTCTTCCTTTCTCTCTGTTTTCTTTAAGCAATTGGGGTTAAGTAACTTGCTCAAGTTTACACGGCCAGTTATTTCTGGGTGTGGTGCTGAGTATCTGAGCCCAGATTTGATCCAGGTCATCCCGACACTGGAGCCGGTGCTCTTACTCGCTGGGCTACCTGGCCGCCTCTCCTCTCTCTCTCTCTCTCTCTCTCTCTCTCTCTCTCTCTCTCTCTCTATCTATCTATCTTCTCTCTCTCTCTGTGTCTGTGTCTCTCTCTGCCTCTGTCTCTCTGTCTCTGTCTCTCTCTCTCCATCTCTCTCTGTCTC
>NW_027185850.1:27394858-27399069 GCF_028583685.1 Petaurus breviceps papuanus | reverse complement strand
TCTCTCTCTCTCTCTCTCTCTCTCTCTCTCTTTCTCTCTCTCTGTCTCTCTCCCTCCCCCCTCTCTCCCTCCTCCCTCCCTCCTTCCCTCCCTATCTCTGTCTGTCTTTCTCTGTCTCTCCTTTCCTCCCTTCCTCCCTCTCCTCCTCTCTCTTTCTTCTGTTTCTCTGTTGCTCTCTTGTCTACAAAATTGAAGTAGGCTCTTTCTGTCTAAATAGATATACTTTGAGAACCAGAGAAGAATATTTCCCCCACACTTAAATACCTCACTACTTTTCCTTAAAAATGTGGGAATTTTGCCACTAAATCTCAGTCTAGACTCAAGCAATGAGGACCATTTGGTCTCTAAGGGGCACGACACCATATATGCCCAGACAAAACAGGTTATAGAAAGAAAATGCAACCCCCAATTTTGAGACCACATGTAATTAGAGGATGTGTCTGTGGTAGAGGACAGTAGCGGAAGGAAGAAAGCTCACCAAATCTTCACAGAAATTAGGGTATAATTTTGGCAGGAGCATTAGGTACATTCCAAAGCAATTCACAGAATGACGGTGCGTCAGGGCTGGGAGAACCCCAGAACACGTATCAGAGCATGTCAGAGCCCTCTGTGTTTCAGGTAATTCTCATCTTGAATCAACCTTCTGTGTGGCCTAACTCATTCTCTGGCCAATAGCACAGCCTCTCAATCTTCCTCCTATACCGTGGTGCCTAGAACGGGACCGATGCTTCAGGAGGGCTCTGACCAGAGCAGGGGACAAAAGCAGGACCGTCCCCTCCCTGGGGCTGGGCACTGCTTCCTCAATGCTTCATTTTCAGACTCATGCTGGATCTACAGCCCATTCCAAATCCCACTTATTCCCAAGGGAAAGCCTCCCTTGTCTTCTACAGGCAAAGTGGATTTTTTTTTTTGATCAGTTGTAAGACAATGTGGAACCTTGATTAATTTTACTTCCACAGATGAGACTCAACCTCCCCTCACTTGAGTTTCAAGCTGTCTGTTTTTTTTTCTTTTTTTGCTGTTTTTTTGCTGTCTGTCTCTCCAAGCAGTCCCAGCTCCAAGACTGGGCCCCCTCCAAAAGGAAGCACCCCCTCCAAGCTTGTGCACAGAATACCTGATGGCTGTCCAGTGCCTATAGGCAGTTAGAGTCTTTGCTTGGAATTGGCCCCAAGACGGGGCCTGGAGCTGAGTTAGGGCTTTCAGACTCCCAGTTGGCAGGACTGCTTCTGCCTGAACCAGCAGCCCTGGGGAAGGAAAGTTTAACGATCTGGATGACATTTCTAAGAGTCTTTGGCAAGAACCGCAGACTAGGAGCTGCTCTTTCATGGGATCCCAGGGTAAAAGGTTTAACATTAGATGGGACCCAAGACACCATTACTATTGAGGAAACTGAGACCCAGAGAGGTGATCCGACCCAGACCCTAGGAGATCAACCAAAACATAAATGAAGACCACATCACAAAGAAGTCAATGATGTACATACACGTCAGAGGGGGCAAGCAAGCAGCACTCTGGGAGGTCTCGGGTGGAAGGCTATTGTCAACAGGGGGAAATCTGGGCAGGCTTCTCAGAGGCGGTGATATTGGAGCTGAGTTTTCAAGGTCAAGTAGGAACTGAACAGACAAGAGAGAAAGGAAGTATATTCTAGACAAAGGGAATACCATGAGCCAAAGGACAGGAATGTGCCGAAGAAGGTTGGCAGGGCACAACATCACCGAATTTGGGTGGAAAGAGAGTAATATATGACTGGAAAGATACGGTGGTACCCAGATGTGGAAAGCCTTGAACCCCAGACTATGGAGTCTGAACTTTACTGGCAGGCCACAGGGAGTCACTGAAAGCATTGGGTAATCTAGAAAACAGAAATTAGAAACTAGATTCCCCCTGAACCAGAGCAGAGGGAGGGAAGTGGGTGGGCTGGACTTGGGGTCAGGAAGATTTGAGTGTAAATCTTGCTTAAGACACTTTACAGCCATAGGATTCTGGGCAAATCGCTTAGCTTGAAATCTCTGTGTCCAGTGGGGATAATAATTGCAGCAGGGCTCTTGTGAGGGTCAATGGAGATTGTGTGTGTGTGTAATTCTATAAATGTGAATTTATTGTTATTTTTGCTAAAATCACAACCAACCTTGGTGTGGATTATCATGAGCACTGGGGGCAGTATGGGGCAATAGGAATATAGAATTTGGAGTCAGGAAATGGGTGCTTGAATTCTGACTCTTATACTTGGGAGCTGGTGTACCAGCAAGAGCAAATTTTGACTTCTCCAGCCTCAGTGTCCTCCTATAAAAAATGGATATAGTCAACTGATCAATTGGCAAGCATTTATTAAGCACCAACTATATGCTAAGCAGTGGGTATACAAAGACATCCTTGAGATGGGGCTTGCCTGCACTCCATACCTCCCCTCCATGAGCATCCTGGACTGGCCTGGGAGCCAGAAAAGCTGGATTCCAGGCCTGGCTTCATCCCTTACTTCATCACAATTGATCTCAGGAAAGTCCCTTCTATTCCCTGAGCACTGAGCTGCTCATTTGTACAGTGGAGATGGGAAACTCAAGCCTGCCTCCTCACTAGGGCCACTACAGGCACAGTGCTGCATAAGTCAAAAACTGCTCCATAATTAGGGAAGATAATTGTCATATCCTAGATCATGCTGCTGGGGCTTATGGGAGGGGGCTGCCCCACATGATGTTAATGGCCTTCAGTCAAGTATAGTTTCCTTTGGATGAAAACCTAGGGGAGAACACAGTCACCAGGGCTGAGATGATGTTCAGAGTTGGGATGGGACACAGGGGTTCCTAATCTCTGATCCTGGATCAAGGTTCAAGCTATAGTTGGCATCTTTTTGGGACTAGAGAAATACAAGATCGCAGGCACGCACACACACACACATACACACACACACACACACTCCCTGTCACTCCATCCTTCCCTGTTCCCCTAGGACATCATCCTGTCCTTCCCTCTTTGAAGTCCATTTCCACCATTTCATCTCTGCACAGTCCTCTGCCATCAATCCCTTTCCCCCTTGTCCTATCCACACTCATTCTTTTCCAGACCCCAATGCTGGGTTACCTCCAACATCACCTTCTCTACTCTTTCTCCACATGTTCTACTGAATGCCTTGGGAGAAAGCCACACAATGCTACTGACTGGCCCATTACAAATGTTATATATTCTCAACTGAAGCCTCACTACTGCTTGGCAAATCTTTCCCTCTTCACTATTGCACTCATAGAATTTCACAGAATGGGAGATTTGGAAGGACCCCAGGGACCATCTGGTCCAACCCACATGCTAAAAGAATCCTCACTATAACATTCCAGACAATGGGTGGTTCAGCCTCTGCCTGGAGGAGGGGCTCTCTCCACAATGCCTTTTCCATACTTCCTTTTTCTCTCCCCAAACCACCTATGCCAATATGAGCCCCCATCTCCAGCAGAGAACCTTATCTCACATTGGATGGAGAGAATCGAGACCATCCACCGGAAGCCCTTTTGTCTCCCTAAATCTACACCTTGGATCCCTATAACATCCCTCTCCATTCTCTCCGATTTTGCCCCAGTCTTCAAAGAAGAGGTGGCCCTTCCCCCCAAGACTAAACACTTACTTGTACCCTCGATCTCGTTCCCTCCCATCTCCTCTGGGATCCTGCCCTTTTGATCACAATCTCTTCATAATTTTCAATCTTTTCTTTATCCACCAGCTCCTTCCTTTCTGCCTGCAAATAAGCCCAGATCTTTCCCCTCCCTTGAAAAAAAACTCACTTAACTCTACCACCCCCTTAAGCTATAATCCTATATATCACCTTTTCATGGTGAAATTCCTAGGGGGGAAAAACTGTGTCTGTTCTTTACCTCCCCCTCCCTTCTCAACCCTTCCAACCTCATCACTCAACTGGAACTGCCCTCTCCAAAGCTACCAGTGAGCCCTTAATGGACAAAGCCAATGGCCTTTGCTCAGTCCTCACCCTTTCTGACTTCTCTGCAGCCTTTGATGCTGTCCATCGCCCCCTTCTTTTGAACCCTCTCTCTTCTCTGGGTTTCCCTGACACCACTCTCTCTGTCTCTCTCTGTCTCTTTGTCTCTTTCTGTCTCTCTCTGTCTCTCTCTCTCTGTCTCTGTCTCTCTCTGTCTCTGTCTCTATCTCTGTCTCTGTCTCTCTCTGTCTCTGTCTCTGTCTCTCTGTCTCTGTCTGTCTGTCTGTCT
>NW_027185850.1:27378503-27389858 GCF_028583685.1 Petaurus breviceps papuanus | reverse complement strand
TCTCTCTCTGTCTCTCTCTCTCTCTCTCTGTCTCTCTCTCTCTCTCTCTCTCTCTCTCTCTCTGTCTGTCTCTCTCTCTCTCTCTCTGTCTCTCTCTGTCTCTCTCATCCCAGGAACAGAGAGTTCCCAGAAGTAGGGAGTGGGAGGCCCTTAGAATTGGGGCATCACGGGATGAATCAATGTCCTAGTCCATCTTTATGCCTTGACACCACCACCCCCCAACCTGGACTACAATCCCTTCATGTCTGCTGCCAGTCTTCCTTTCTCTGTGAATCTTCTGGAAGGCAGCCCTCCCTTCTCAGCTAGAGATCACCCCTTCTTCCTTGCACCTCTCATCCCCTGCCTCCTTTAGCCCTCAATGACCTGGATTTATTATTCTGTGTATGTCGCATTCCTGCTATTAGATTGTAAACTCTCTGAGATCAGGGACATCTATTTTTTCATGTTTTTCCATATTCATATTCATAATATTCATATTTTTCATATTTCAAACAATGGCTACTAAGCCATTGTTTCTGGGGGGCCTTAAAGATCATCTTTGGATTTGGAGATAGAGATTTCAGGCTCAATCACCAGGTGTAATTGGGAGGAGCTACTTCCCCTTTGTGGGTCTCAGTTTCCTTCCTTGTAATAAATGAGAAATGTGCTAGATGGTCTATGAGGTTCTTTCAAGGTTGATATCCCAAAGAGAAGCTGCAAGCTTGAATTCGAAGCCAAGTCCCCTCTCTGACACTGAGTTGTTGGGTAGTTGCTGACATTCCCATCTTTTCTCTGGCCTCGGTTTCCTCCACTGCCAAGTTGACAGGCATGGATTCTATGCTCTCTCCATTTCCCTCCAGCTCTTGGTCTTATGACCACGAGCCTCACACCCAGCACAGCACTCTGGCTGCCCCCCAGGCCCCAGCTACAGCACCCCCTCCACCTCCTTCAGGCACGCAGTGAGGCCCCCTATGCTGAATGGTGAATAGCTGAATGAGATCGCTGTTGAACCTACAAAGCCCTTGGCCTGGCCCAGGATGGCTCGGACCCCTGCAAAGGAAGCCCAGTGGGAGGCGGCGTTCATTCCAGTCGAGGCCCTGTGTTTGCCTTTGACTCAGGGAGTTGCTCCCTGCTAATTACAAGAGTAAATCATGTCATCGTCCCACCCTGCCAGGGCCGGGTGCAATAACAGATCCTGACCACACTTGAAGAGGGTTCTCGACTTCTGAGTGGCAGCAAAGAGGTTTTATGGGCCACGCTTGAATGGGACCCTTCTCCTTGCTTGTGGTCCACAGGAGTGGTGAGTGCATGCGTGTGTGTGTGTGTGTGTGTGTGTGTGTGTGTGAGAGAGAGAGAGAGAGAGATAGAGAGAGACACAGAGAGAGACAGAGACAGAGAGAAAAAGAGAGAGAGATAGAAAGAGACAGACAGACAGAAAGAGACAGAGACAGGTCAGGCGGCTGTAAGATTGTCTGGGGATAGTTGGGTCTGTCCAGAATCCTGAGGTGCCAAGAGAGCAGACAGAAGAGAGGATGGACAAGGCGGAGGCTGTCTGACCAGGGCTCTGTTCCTACAAACTCCCATTCCCTGGGGACTTCACTGGCAGCTCTGGGTCAGGGGGGAAAGTGAGCTCATAAACCAAGGTGTTAATGGCTGATAACAGCTTAATGAGCTGCCCCTCCCAAGGGCCCTGGGCGGGAGGGGGGCTGGGGGTCCTGTCCTGGTTACACCACTTAAGAGCTCTGCAACCTCAGGTGTGACATTGCCCTTGTGTGGGCCTCAGTTTCCCCATTTGTAAAGTAAAAGGGTCCGACCTGACGGCTTCTCTGAAGTCTCTTTCAGCTTGAGATCCGCAATCCTATGCCATTATTGATATTGTCTGCCCCTCGGGTCTGTTTATTTTTTTTCTTCTCTGAAATGGGGCTAAAGTGTAAGGCTCAGATAAGGTGAGGTATGAGGCAGCACTTTATAAATTGTAAAGGGAATCATGAATTGTAGATCCTGTAAATGCCCAATGTCTGGGCGGAGAAGGAAGGAGGGATTAAACATGACACTGATTCTTCCTTTTTCACAAAAAAAAAAGGCAAGGGATTTATGTTCATTTTAGTATAATGAATATTGACTTTGCTTTGGGGTTTATTCTCCCTTAAGAATTTCATGACTCCATTTAATAAAATGAAATGTGCTCCATAGATAATTCTAAACCAGGCAGGAAATGTCCCAGGTTTATTGATCTGGAACTGGAAGGCATCTTGGAGATCATTGGGTTCACCGCCCTCATTTTACAGATGAGGAAATGAGGTTGGGGGAAGAAAAGTCACTTTCCTAGGGTCACACAACTAGGAAGTGTCGAGGCTGGGCTGGAACCCAGGTCATCTTGGCTGAGGCATCTCTCTATCTTTTTCTTTCGGTGCCTTGCAAAGTTTAACACAATTCAGGAGGACCTGAGTTCAAATCTAACCTCAGACACTAGCTGTGTGACCCTGGACAAGTAACTAAACCCTAACTGCCTCCCCCAAATATCCCCCCCAATTGTCTGGTCCATTACCACCAATGCCACCATGCTCTCCATCTTGTCAATGCCCTCCCTAACATGGGCTGGAAGTGAGGAACAGACGCCAGGATAGATGCCCTCAGAGGTTCTTCGCAGACCCAAGTCTCTCTAAAGTTCCAAGACTGTGAGGCTCTATTAACCGCCCCTCCACCCCCAGCAGTGCCCTGATGGTGTTGTACCCAGGTAGATGGGCCTTCCTTTGTGCCCCTTAAATGATGCCACTGGTTCTGCTCCCTCTTTCCCTCAGAAGAAGGGCTTTGAGCCCGGGTTTTGTAGCTAAGTTACTGAGGGACAAAAGGCAATGGCCTCTCTTTGGGCCTCTGCTCCTCCTCCTGCAGCATGAGGAGACCACCATTTCATTTTTCAATATGACTTGTCTGCCCTGGTTCAATAGAAAACATGCTGGGCTTTAGATGCAGAAGACTGAGGGTCATGTGCTGGCTTGGACACTGACTGCATGCCCAGCCTCGGGCAAGTGACCTTGTTCTTTCGGGGGGCAGGAGTCAAACTCAATGATCTCTATGTTTGCTTTCAGTTCCCATGTACCTGGAGCTTACACTAAGGTGAACAAGGTAAACATAGGTTTGGGGCTCTGAGGGAAATGATTTGGAGAACAAGCTAGGATAACATTGGCTCTGACATTCCCTGTTCTAAACTCCCTCCCAGCCCTGATATTCCCTGTTCTCAGGCCCCTCCCAGCTCTGACATCCCCTGTTCTCCCACCCCTCTCAGCCCTGACATCCCCTGTTCTAAGGCCCCTCTTAGCTCTGACATCCCCTGTTCTCCCACCCCTCTCAGCCCTGACATCCCTTGTTCTCAGGCCCCTCCCAGCCCTGACATTCACCTTAGGAGGGTGTGGCAACCCCTCTCAGTACCTTTGAATCACAGGCAGCTGTTGGGAGGGAGACAGAACCCTGTTCTGAGCATCAGGATGCTTGGCTTCTAATCTATCGTGACTGTAATTCACTATGTATCTCTGAATGAGTCAGAGTCATAGGGTCTCAGAACTGATGGGAGGGACCCCTGAGGCCTGTAGTCCAACTCATCTTTACCCAAGAATCCCTCCTGCAACATCCCAAGGGGGGCCTCCAGACTCTGCTTGAATATCTCCCATTACGGGGAGCTCACTGCCTTCATCAGCAGCCTGGTCCACGGCTCCTCCTAAGCCTCAGTGTTGTCCTCTGTGAGGCAGGAGCATCTTCACTTGTCCTGTTCCTTCCCCGGGGTTGTTGTGCAGCACAAAGAAAGCAGTGGACGTGAGATCTCCGTGCCAAGGTACAGAGACGGGCTCATGACTCACTGTGTACCTCAGCAATGCCAACACATCTGGTCCATGCAGGGAAAAGAAATGGAATCGGCTGTTTGGGGTCCCACAGACTAAACAAAGGGTGGAACCGGCAAGTTTCCCCTTTTCCAAACATCAGGGAAGTGGTCGAGCCAGAAATACCTGCTGAGGGCGTTCCGGCCGTCAGCTCTGAGTAACAGAGCACAGAGCAGGGCAAGACTGAGGCGCCCATGCCCTCTGACCCTGCGGTCAGCGGAGGCTTCAGGCCCTGGGTGGTCAGTGACGCTGGAGAGATAGCGATGGGCCAGATCAAAGGCAGGGGGCTCCCGATTTATGGACAAGCCTGGGCTCAGACCAGATGTCTCTGCCCCTTGCCCACCCCCACCCCACTGTCTGTCAGGCTGAGGAGGAAACTCTGGTCTTCCCAGGAAGAGAAAACAGAAATGAGGCATCCTTCCCTCCTCTCCTACAATGTGGCTCCCCAGGAGGAAGGCTGAGGATGCCGTGCTGATGACCTGTCAGACAAGAAACCCCAGTGCTGCTTATAGAAGGGAATCATTGGTGTTTATAGGAAGCTTCTTGCACATTATCATTCACGCCTTCCTAGAAGTCCTGTGAAGTTGGGCTTATGATTATTCCCATTTTACAGATGTGGAAATAGAGGCTGAGAAGGCCCAAGGGAAGACAGAAATCCCCACCCTGCACGCTCTGGCCACAAGGCACTTTCCCACACATGGAATCATTTCAGCCTCCCAAAACATGCCAAAAGGGGGCAGCATACAGGAGCATTCTCCCCACTTTACAAATGGGGAGACTGAGGCTCGAGTGAGGAGAGCGCCTGGCTCAAGGTCAGAGGGCACAGGGGGAGGCAGAGCCTAGGAGATGCCCTCTCCCAGGCTCCCGACCTGAGCCAAGTCTCTCAAATGAATCCTCACACACTCCTTTTCTTCACCTCCCTTCTGGAGATGGAGGCCAGGCAAGCCAGTGCAGGCCGTGGAAAAAGGTCCCCATTATGGAAATCATACGAAAGAAATTATGGATGGAAAAAACATTACCTTATAAATCGGCAGCACCGCTCAGAACGTGTAGGAAACAGGGCATATAAAATTCACAAGGCATGTTGTCTTTGATACAGGCTCATTACTGTAGCCTGGGGGCGAGGGGAGGCCAGGCTGCCAGAGAACAGGCGGACATGCCCTCGGTGGTGACCCAGCAGGCGGAGAGTGTGCCACACCTGGACGCTGGCCGGACCCAGGATGGTCCTGAGACCCCGGGGGGCATTCACAGACTCCTGCAGTTCAGGACCCCAGCCAGGAGGCAGGCTGTGGAGGAGGCTGAGCTGGGCCCAATTAGAAGCCAACAGGAAGAGGGGAGAAATGGGCCAGAGCCAAGGAAGGGGGTAGGGGGTGAGGGCTGCGTGAGGAGGCAGCACAAAGCCTGGGCTGATGCTCCCAGCGTTCTGGGCCCAAATTCCAGAAGCCCTGGCCATTCTTCGAGCCCTATCTCTGCAGAAATGAAGCCTTCCCTGGGCTTCAGACCCTCAGTTATGTGGCACAGTGGATAGAGCACTGAGACTGCCATCAGGAAGACCAGAGTTCAAATCCTCACTAGCTATGAAACCCTGGGCAAGTCACCGAACATTGTCCTGCCTCAGTTTCCTCAACTGTAAAGTGGAGACAGTAACTGAGATGCTATTTGTGAAGCACTTAGCATAGACAGCAGGTACTACATAAATGCTTATTCCCCCCCTCCTCCCCTTCTTCATGTGTAAATTCAGAGGATTCCACTAGTGAGCAGGGGATGTCTCCTAGCAGACCAAAGAGCTCAAAGATCTGAGGAGGAGGCAGAGAGAATCACTCTGGAATCAGGGCCTGGGTGCAAATATACCTACTTTGTGACCTTGGGGAGCCTCGTTTTCCCCATTTGTAAAATAAGGGGCTGGACTTGAACCTCTCCAGCTCTAGATCCAGAAGCCTGTGGACACAGGAGAGGAAGCAGGCTTGGTCCCAAAGGGGGAAATGGGGGCAAGACCCTCCCAAGAAGCAGAGACTGGTTGGGGAGTAAGAGAAACATTCTACCAGTGGAAATGACTCACAGCTAGGAGAGAATCATGAGTAAGAGTGGCTGGAAGCAGCTTAGATCACCCAAGTGTGTGTACCCCTCCCTCAGTGAGGGAGACCAGCCCAGGAACACCTCAACACTAGCTCCTACCTTCAATGCTGTGTTCTAAGGCCCTTACAGTTCTGCCCTCCCATGTCCCAAGGCCCCTCCCTGATCTGCCATCCCCTGTTCTAAGGCTCCTCCCAGCTCTGACATCCCCTGTTCTAAGGCCCCTCCCAGCTCTGACATCCCCTGTTCTAAGACTTTTCCCAACTCTAACATTCTATGAGGTTGCTCCTGACCCCGAAATCCTCTGTTCTAACTTCCCTCCATGATCTAAAAGTCTCTGTTCTACAGTTGTTCTAAGACCCCTCCCTCCCACCTCTGATATTTTCAGTCTTAAGGCTTCTCCCTGCTCTAGAGCTCTCTGGTCTAGTTCTCTGGTTGGATGGTCATTGGTCCCAGGAGCCAGAGATCTCCAGGATCATGGCTCCCATGTCCCAGGTCCAGCCTTGTGGGGGGCTGGGAGGGTGTGTGTAAGGGGGCTAAAAAGGATGCTGGAGCCTCTTGAAAGGGCTTGGCCCAGAGAATAACTTCATTATGAAGCCTCCCCTGGCCTCCGGATCTTGGGCAGGCCTGGGGGAGGCAGGAATCCTCTCCCTCCTGGGAGAAAAGCCTTTTCTAATGAATGTTGGACAAACAGAGCACTCATCTGTAAACACGTTTAATTAGAAATCAGGAGGGTGATTAAGCCTGGGATGTCAAACTCTGGCTGATCAGCAAATAGGGGCCCCTGGGAGGCAGCATTCCTCAGGCCCGGCCTCTGCTCGCCTGGCAAATCTTGCTATTCTCTGTCCTGGCCGGCCTCTTCTGCCTGGCTGCTGCCTCACACGATCAATATTTGCCTTCCCCAAGCTGCCCGGAGCCCCTCGGCCTGGCAGCATCTGTGTTTGAACAGCTCCCCTCCCCCGAGGGTTCCCCAAGGTGTCTCTCTCTGGGCAGGCCCCAACAGCATGGGGGTCACCTTGTAGCAGAGGAGGGAGGAGGGGAGAGCAAGAGAGGGGCTTCTCCCATGCCCCCTTTCCAGGCCTGCACTGGTGTCAGGAGACCTGGGCCCAAGTCCCAGCTGGGAGACCTTGGGCAAGTCAGCGCCTTTCCCCTCTCTGGGACTCAGTTTCCCTCAATTGTAAAGTGCAAGATTTTGATGAGGCCTTGAGAGCATATCTCCTGGATACATGTCCCCAGGCTCTTCCCAACACTCAGAGGATGATCCAGCCATTTGGACAACTGCCTGGATCACATCTTCCATCCTCCCCTTTGCTGATTTAATCTTGTCCCTCCTTTGAATCCCTACTCCAGGAGGCTTTGCCGATCCCTAAAACCCACAGGGTTTCATGCTCAGAGCTCCTAAAAACAATTTCACCCTGTAATTCATTCTTTCCCACCCCCAAACCATTGGCCAGGCTGTGCTCCATGCATAGAACGCCCTCTTCTATCTCAGTGAAACTTTGGCTTCCTTCTAGGTACAGTTCGGCACTCTATCCTCTAACACCTGTCAGAGGGGGCTGATTAGAGGGAGGAGTGATGGACTTTCAGACCTGGCCCTGTTCCAGGGGGCAGGAGCCCACGATAAGAACGGGCCCTCAACAGATCGGGTCAGCCAGGAAGGCCAATGGAACAGTGACTCTCGGGTTCTCCCCATCTGTCATGGAGCCCGAGAACGAGGGGATACTTCAACCTCTACCCCATCCCCACTTTTAAACAGAAATTCATTTGGCAACATCCCCCAAAGCAGTCACCCAGCCTCCCCTTGAGGGCATCCTCAAGATACCAACCACCCCAAAAGCTCAAGCTGGAGATGAGACCAGTGACCGTCTGAGTCTGATCCTTCCTAGGACCCTGACAGGGTGCGCTGGCACCTTCCCATGGTCCTCCTCAGTCCCCCATTCCCCAGCACACCCCCAGGCTTGGCCCATATTAATGCAGGACCCCATGCCTGGTAGATGGAGCAGCAGCCTTCAAAGTAAGGAAGCCAGAGGTTCATGGGTCGGTCCCTGACATACTTACCCTGAGTAAGTCACCTACTTCCCAATGCTGCAGGTACCTCCCTAGGTCTAGGAAATGTAGAAAGGGGCCTGATCTTCACTCTCAGAGGAAGCCCCCACTGGAAGCTCCCTGTGCCAGTGATCATACTAATGACGATAACAGCAAATGCTTATATAGCACCTGCTAAGTACCAGGCACCATGCTAAGAGCTTTACGATTTCATTTGATCCTCACAACAATCCTGAGAGGTGGGTACTATTGTTATCCCCACTTAACAGAGGAGGAAGCTGAGGCAAACAGGTAAAATGACTTGTCCAGGGTCACAGAGCTAGTAAATGTCTGAGACCGAATTTTAACTCAGATCTTCCTGACTGCCTGGGCTCTATCCGTGCAGTCACCTAGCTGCCTACAGAAATTCCTACAGTGCAAAAAGAAAATCACACACACACATATCCATAGTATTCCTACTTATCTTGAAGTCAGACCCTCAACCATATGGAATGGAACTAGAATGCAATGGTTAGCCTCACCTCCCAAAAAAGGTTTTGAGCAGCAAATCGTTGTTCCCATGCATTTTTTCACTCCAGTAGAGAAATAAAACCCTTCTCAGGGTCTTAACTTAAACAGCTGTATTTAATCTAAGGCAGCATATTAGTCCATGAGCCAAGAAGTATTAATTAAGGTCCCATGCTAAGTACTGTAAATGGCAAGTAAAGACACTTCCTGCCCTCAAGGAGCCACGATCTAGTGGGACACATGGCCTGTTTATAATCTAGGCAGACACCTTTAGACTGTCCGTGGCAGGCGACCCAGGAGGCACACTCTAGCAGACAGAAGACTGGGCAAAGCTTTCTGAGGGAACTGAGAATGAGGCTGAGGTTGGTGACAGAAGATGGTGGTGCCCCTGAAAGTGGGGAGGAAATTGGGAAGAGGGGAGACGGGAAATCATGGGTTCAGTTGGGGACATGTTGAGTTTGAGATGGACTATAGGACCTCCAGTCCGAGATGTCTAAAAAGCAGTAGTGATGTGGGAGTGGAGGTTAGGAGAGAGGTCAGGGGAGGAATGAAGGCCATGAGAGGCTTGAGGAGAATCTGGAAAAGCTGCTACAGTGAGGGGGATAGAGCCATCCAGTGAGGGAGGTGTAACAGGATTGCCTTGCTGCAGGGAGGGCCCAGATCATAGGATGTAAATATGCAGTGGTCCCAGTCAGCACAATGTCAGTACTTTCACATGAATAGGACTGAAAGCAAGTGGCTGGAGTAATTCAAGGTCCAGTTTGGAAAAGAGAGATCGGGGAGGAGGGACGTGAGGGCAGAAGACATTGACGAGCTGAGCTGGCTCCCCGGTGGGGAAAGAAGGAGGGGGCATCAGCCCAGATGACCTGGGAAGAACTTCTGAGTGTAGGGATCCGATGTCAAAGCAAGGAAAAAGAGTGAGGGGCTGTGAGGCAGAGGGAGAAGGGACATGATAAAGGACTACCATCAGATAAAGAAATCCCCAAGGCCACAAAAGT
The DNA here is from genome assembly GCF_028583685.1 of Petaurus breviceps papuanus. Lineage (NCBI taxonomy): Eukaryota > Metazoa > Chordata > Mammalia > Diprotodontia > Petauridae > Petaurus > Petaurus breviceps. The sequence continues at coordinate 27,380,380 of NW_027185850.1, read as the reverse complement.
GGAAGCGGAACATTTGCCACATACATATAGGACCACAGGGACCCTAAAAGGAAACAAGTCCAACCTCATTTTATGGAACAGGAGACTGAGGCCCAAAGGTGTTGTGACTTGTCCAAGGTCATAGAGGCTCCAAGTAGCAGGGGGAGGATTTGAACCCAGGGCCTTCAGTACTCTTTCTTTGTCAATGTGTGACTTCGTTTCCCAGTTGCACTTGAAAGGGTAATGAGGAAAGTAACCATTGGAGCCAGGAAAGAGAAAAGAGGGCCGGGTCCTGAGACTATGTAGGTCCCCCAGACAAGTGAAGATAATCACACGTGTGGGCCCACACATTCACACAGAGAGAAAGCAATCTCTCCTCCTCTGTCCCTGTCTCTGTCTCACTCTCTCTTCCTTTCTGTCTCTGTGTTGGTTTTTGTTTCTCTCACTGTCTCTTTGTCTCTGTCTCTGTCTCTGTCTTTCTGTCTCTCTCTGTCTCTCTTTCTCTCTCACACACACACACACACACACACACACACACACACACACACACACACACACACACCCTTAAAGCCACTCCCCACCCCACCCCTCCCCCGTCAAAGTCAGCTTTACTCACTCCCAAATAGCCACCTGACCAGCAGAACGCACACTGCCCAAGGTGGGAAGACGGCCAGGTTCATTGGTTCACCAAAGGGCACAATAGGAACGCCCTCTACCACATCTCAGAGAGGACAGCTTTCCTGACCTCAAGCCCAAATCAGCCTCCTTCAGCCCTCTCTCTCCCTCCACCCACCCTTCCCTCAACTGCTGCTCCTGGTTCTACCAAGAACAAGGCTGTTTCCTCCTCCCTAAGACAACGTTTCAGAAACACCCAGTCAAGGATCATGGCCCCACTAAGTGTTCTCTTCTCCAGGCTAAATAGCCCCAGTCCCTTCAGCTGATTCTTTCAGAGCCTGGCCTCCAAAGCCATCCCCATCCTGTCCACCTTCCTCTGGACACTCTACAGATTCTCGAAGCCCTTCCTACAAAGGGGAGCCCAGAAGCACCCCTGTCTCCTCCATCCCTCCCTCTCCTGCCTCCTCCATCCCTCTCTCTCCTGCCTCCTCCATCCCTCCATTTCCTCCTCCATCCCTCCCTCTCCTGCCTTCTCCATCCCTCTCTCTCCTGCCTCCTCCATCCCTCCCTCTCCTGCCTCCTCCATCCCTCCCTCTCCTCCTGCCTCCTCCATCCCTCCCTCTCCTCCTGCCTTCTCCATCCCTCCTCTCCTTCTGCCTCCATCCCTCTTTCTCCTGCTGCCACATCGGAGCCCACCTCTGACAGAGACTCTACTGCCAAGGCCAACTTCTGAAGCCCGTCCCTTTGGCGCTGAGGCTGGCCGCCCCCCAAGCTGGCAGTGAGCCCTGTCTGGACCCACAAGGCCTCCCATTTTTCAGAATCTCTGCTCAAGATGAATTCCCTGCTCAGCACCTCTGGTAAAGAAGATTTACAGCTGCCCCCAGACTCTTTTCATCCTCCTTTCCAGACACTCTGATGGATTTGATCCTGATAAATCACGAGCGATGGTCCCAGCAACAAAGGTTGGCGGGAGATGTTCATGGGGGGAGCAAAAGGAAAAGGAGCTGAGACTTTTAAATTGTTCCCTGTGAGAGAAACTGCCAGAGAGGGAGAGAGGGGGGAAGGAAGAAGGGAAGGGGAAAGGGAGGAAAAGAGGGAAAGAGACAGAGAGAGAAAGACAGAAAAGGAGGGGGGAGAGAAAAAGAGAGAGGGAGGGAAGGAGGGGAGAGAGACACAAAGACAGAGAGACAGAGAGAGAGAGACAGAGACAGGTAGGCAGATATAGATAGATAGATAGATAGATAGATAGATAGATAGATAGATAGATAGATAGATAGATAGAT
>NW_027185850.1:27370807-27378493 GCF_028583685.1 Petaurus breviceps papuanus | reverse complement strand
GATAGATAGATAGATAGATAGATAGATAGATAGATAGATAGATAGATGATAGATAGAGAGACAGAGAGACAGAGACAGAGAGACAGAGACAGAGAGAGACAGACAGACACAGAGAAAGACAGACAAAGAGACAGAGAGACAGAGAGAGAGACAGAGAGAGACAGAGAGGGAGGGAAGGAGGGGAGAGAGACAGACAGAGACAGGTAGGTAGACAGACAGAGAGAGAGACAGACAGACATACAGAGACAGAGACAGAGAGAGGGACGAAAGGAGGGGAGAGAGACACAAAGATAGAGAAAGAGAAAGGAGACAGACAAGAAGGGAGAGAAAAAGAAAGAGGGAGGGAAGGAGGGGGAGAGAGAGACACAGAGACAGACAGAGAAACAGATAAAGAGAGAGACAGAGAGGCAGGGAGAGACAAAGACAGAGAGGGATGGAAGGAGGGAGGGAAGGAGAGAAGAAGAGAGAGAGCGTGAGCACAAGCTGAGGAGGTGAAGCCATCTTCCATGAGGCTTCTGAGGCTTTGTCTACTGAAGAAACGACAGTCTTCCTGCTGTCCCAGGCTCTGCCCCTTCTTGGAGGAGGAGTGAGGGTTCAAAGAAGCCCAGATATACTGAGAGTCTCATGGACTGCATGGCACAGTAGAAAGAGGGTCATATTTGGAGTCTCAGGACCTGTGTTCAAATTCCACCTTTGCTCCTTACTACCTATGTGACCATAGACAACTCACCGACTTTCTCGGCCTCAGTTTCCCCATCTGTAAGTGAAGAGGCCTGAACTAGACACTTCTGAGGAACACTCCAGCTGTCAGTCTAGGATTCTCCAATCCTGCTCCCCCTCAATGATACAAATCACTTCTGTCTCTAAAGAGCTTTAAAATCCTCACAGCACTTTTCTGGAATTAATACAAATGAGGAAACTGAGGCTGAGGCAGTGACTCCCTCACACTTGCCATCCCTGGCCTCAGGTTATGCCCCTGGTGAGAGTCCCTAATGTTCTCCCTCTTTCCTCTGTCCTCCCTCTCCAGGAAGCCTCCCCTGCCTGCTCCCCCGCTGCCCACCCCACGGTGACGTGTCGATCTTCATGTATTCCCAGCTCACTCTGAGCCTCTCCTCTGCCCTCAGGACTCCTTCCCTGTCCAACCTCATCAGTGAGGAACAGAGACAAGAACCGTCCCCAAGGAACTGAGGGGGCACCAGGGCCCAAGCACTGACCTCGGGGTCAGGAAGACCTCCCACAGACCCTGGACAAGTCTTGGCTTCTCCCACCTGCGAAATGGGGGTACCAATGGCAATTGCCTCAGAGTGGCTGAGGGCCCCAGTGGAGACGCTGCTCACCCAATACACCAGAATCAGCATCCTTCCGTCACCATCGCCGCCATCATGGTCACATCTGCGTGCCTGGCACCGAGCTGAGGGCCAGCCCTCCATGCAGGAGTCTCCTCCACTCACCTCTGCTCCAGCCAGATGGGACAACGCCTGCTCTGTGCTTCGCCATCTCCTGGATTTTAATCCTTCCCCAATTCACTTCTGCCTTTCCAAATTCTCCCTGTCCTTCAAGGCCCAAACCCGCCATCTCTGATGAAGGCCATGGAGTGTGGGAATGGCCTCCTCAGAAATACTGTGGCAAGGTGAGGACAGGACGTGGGCGTTTGGCCAATCCTGTGTTCTTAGTCTTTGCTGTCTGTGTTTTCTGGGGGGCAGCTATATAGCATAGTGGGTAGAGTGCCTGGACTGGAGTCAGCAGGACTTGAATTCAAATCCAGACCTGTGTGACCTTGGGTGAGTCACTTCACCTCTGCATGCCTTAAGCCACTGGGGAAGGAGAGGCAGCTAGGTGACAGTGGTTGGAGCCTGGATAGGGCTTGGAATCAGGAAGACTCACCTTCATGGTTTTGAATCTCACCTCAGACGCTTACTAGCTGTGTGACCCTGGGCCCTGTCTGCCTCAGTTTCCTCATCTGTAAAATGAGCTGAAGAAGGAAATGGCAAAGCCATTCTGCCAAGAAAACCCAATGGACAATATGGTCCATGGGATCATGAAGTGTCAGATGTGGCTGAACAACAGCAACAAAATCTGTGTCTTCAGGAATAACCCCTCCCATCTCTCTAGGTCTACAAGTCCCTTTCCCTTCCTATCATCAACAGGAACATATCTGACTACAGTTTTACAGAGGGGGAAACCAAGGCTCAGAGGTGAAAGACTTTTCCAAGGTCACACAGCTAGTAAGGCCTAGAACTCAGCTCTTCTGGCATCAGGTCCCAGCCTATTTCTGCTGCCTCATGGCTGAATGACTGACCAGGACAGACAGATCCTGCCCTTCCCTGCTCAGGGGCTCAGTCCTACTCTAGGCAATCTCATTGGCCACTTCCTTTTGCCCATACCCATCCCCCTCAAGCCAACTGCCTAGGATCCCCCCCCCCATCTTTGCCCCCATTCTAGTCTTTTCCTTCTTGCTTGCTCCAGCCCGGTCAGCCCAATGGTTAGAGTCAGGAGCCACTTGGCCACAACCTTGTGCTCAAACACCTCCCAGGATTTCCCTGAGGCCTCCCTGGGGCTGGGAATAGCAGCTTCCCAACATGGGGAGAAGGGAGCTGGTGGGGCCCCTCCATAAAGCCTGGTGGTTTTATGGGGCTCTGTTCTCACACAACAGGCTGCAGGATGGAGGGCAGCAGCAGCCTCTCCCCCTCCACCAGGCCAAACAGGCTCATATCTGGAAGCCTGGCCTGGGCTCCAGCAATCACAGGAGACTGAGCTAGGATCTGACCATCTAGTCTAAACTGAGAAGACTGAGGCCCAGGGCAGGGACTCAGCCAAGGTCACACAAGGACTGGAGCTAGAACTCAAAGCCTATCGCTGGATTCAGAGCCAGATGAAGCCATAACTGCGCACTGCCTGCCTCCCTCTCCTCTGCTGGTGGCAGAGGCCTAGAGATGAACCTTCCAAGTTTCTGGGCCCAGGACAGTTGTGGCGAGCTGGGCTGGGTGCAGTTGGAGGTCCATGCCTGAGGGCTGAGCTGCGGCCTGTTGTGAGTGTTGGCCCAGGCAGGGAGGCCGTGTCTCTGCCCCCAGCTCTCTGGAAACGGCGTTTGCAGCCAAGCCGTCTGGTTAGTGGTGGCCCAGATTCTGCCAGAGCTGGGGGCTCCCGCTGGGATCATACAGCATCTTCCAGAATCGAAGCTCCCCCTCCAAGCTGCCTGCCACAGCTTTGCAGGGAATCCCTTTAGGGATGGCAGAATCACAGACGGCCAAGACGGGGGAAGGAGTTTGAGGACGCTGGACTAATTCAGCTTGGCCCAGAACGCAGTGAGGGACGTTCCCAAAGAGGCACATTTCCATTCTGGATAGGAGACATCTTCCTAACAATGGGAGTTATCTCAAAGTGGAACAGCCTGCCAGAAAAGGTAGTGAGTTCTGCATCACTGGAGATCTATAACAGAAGGCTGAAAGACCCCTTGTCAGGGATGTTTCAGGCCTTGGCCTCTAAAATCCTTTCCAACCCTGAGTTCTGGAGACTCAGGACAGTGACCAGCGTGGCTCTGAAGGAAATACAACCCAATTGCTTCATTTTACAGATAAACTGAGGTCCACAGAGAGGAAGGAACTTCTAATAGGTCCCAACTTGGGCTTACTCTGAAGGGAAATATTTGTTATCTTTCTCCCATCTCCTACTGGCTTCCTGTCTACCCACAGCCTCCACAAGAATCTTTATAATTATTTTTCAAAATGCTTGGAGGCCAGGCCATGCAGTGATGATTGGTTAAAGGAAGGAGGAGAGCTGGCCAGAGAGAAGATTCTGGTGCTGTTAGATCTGGGGTTTGGCCCCAGCCATGGAGCTGGGATCCTGGATCAAGAGCCTGAAGGAGCCTGAGAGGCCATCTGGAGTGAAGCCCTCATCTTACAGAAGAGGAGACTGAGATTCAGAGGGATGCAGAGCCCACGGTTAGAGACAAATGGAGAATTCAAACTCGAGTTCTCAGACGCCAAAGTCAGCCCCTTTCCATTGTACCACACTCTCTAAGAGGCAAAGGGTAGAAGTCACTCAGAGTCAAGCTTAATATTGGGGTCAGGAAGAGCATTTTTAATCTATCACAGGTGTCCCAAAGGAGAAGGGGCCGCCAGGGGAGGGAGGGAGCTCCCCATCACTGGAGATTTGCAAGAGAGATGGAACCCTGCCCACGGATGGAATGGACAAGTCCACTACAGAGGTCTGGTTGAGCTCTCAGATTTGATTTGGGTCTTGCTGGTTACCCAGATCCCCCACTGTCTCCTCTCCCCGGATCCCCTGAAACGGCCCCTTACAGGCTGTCCATATCTAGGGGTGGGGCAGGGCTCAGGGCTGAGCACCACAAGGAAGAAGAGATGTAACAGGTAAGGGGTGGGGAGGGGGGTGGCCAATCATCTCATCTCTTCAAATTTCTCTGACAAAGATCTGATATCCAAGATATGTGAAGAATTGATATAAATATCTAAGAAGAGAAGCCATTCCCTAATAGAAAAATGGTCAAAAGATAGGAAATATCCCATGAAATAAGAATATTTTGAAATAAAGCAGTTAATGTAAGCTATCCATAATCATAAGAAAAATCACTAATAATTAGGGAAATATAAATTAAGCAATGCTAAGGTTCCACCTTATATCCCCAAGACCGGAAAGGTTGCTACCCACCCCCCTTCCCCCCAAAAGAGAAGATGACAAATTCTGGAGGGACTGTAGGAAAACAGGTTCTCTGAAGCCCTGTCGATGGAGCCATATGTGAACTGGTCCAGTCACTCTGGAAGCCTGGGGGGACATGTATGAGCTGATGTCTTGGGGGATGAGCAGAATCAGGAAGACAATGGAGAGAATGAAATGTAAAAGGAAATAATTGTGAAGGACTGAAGAACTGTCGGTCAATGCTATGGTCTATTGTGCCCCCAACATGATGATGACCCTACCTTCTGCTTGCGAGGTGAGGGACTGGATGAGTAGAAAGAGATACACGTTCTCAGGCTGTTTTGCTGGGCTATATTTATTATTATAAGGGAGGACTTTTTTTGGTGGGGGATGGAGGGTTTTCTTCTGTAAGGGATAGGGGAAATGAGGAAAGGATTTTGTAAGCCATGAAGTTCTGTAGAAATGTGATATTATTCATTATCCCAATTGCATACTCATTCCTTCTCTGTACACCTGCCATATCTCCTAAGTTAGACTGTAAGCTCCTTGAGGACAGGACCTATGTCATCTCTCAATTGTGTATACCTGTGTATACCCTGACCACAGGGCCTTGCACAGAATAGGCAGGTGGTAAATTAATGAAAAAGCATCTATGGGGGCTGACTGTGTGCCAAGCCTTGTGTTAATGGCTGGGGGTACAAATACAAAAATGAGAGCACCCCTGCACACAAAGAGCCTGGATTCTAATAAGAGGAGACAATATCAATGATCATCAATAGAAGATTATAGAATTGAATTCCTCAAGAGACAAAACTCAGGTCAACATCAGGATCAAGCCCCCTGATCCAGAAATACAAGGGATCAAGTCTAAGGACTTCAGAGACACCCTCGAGGGGGGTCATGGACCCGAGGACCTGGAGTCAGGAAGAGTTTGGTTCAGATCTTGAGTCAGACTTACCAGCTAATGTGACTTTGAGTAAGACACTTCAATTCCCTCAGGCTCAGTCTATTCATCTGGGAAATGGGGATGATAATGTCTGTAGCACCTACCTCCCCAGGGCTGTTATGAGGCTCCCCTGAGATAATGTGAAGGGCCATATTAAAGTCAGCTCTGATGATTCCCTAAACCAGTCCTCTAATTTTACAGATGAGGCACAAAGAAGGGGAGGCATTTGTCCAAGATCACCCAGGTTGTAAAGAGGCAGGATTCATACCCAGGCACCAGACCCAGGGTGCTGCCCCATTATCTCCTACTTTCTAAAAATAGAGCAGTCTGATTCATGGGGTCTGATTCAGCCCATCACTGGAGGTATCCCAGCAGCCAATAACTACTCATTTTAAAAGCAGTTAAAAAGCCCTCATGGTCAGGCTTTGGAGTGGGTTCCTGCCCTGGGTGGCATCTTGTGCCTCTGAACATTCCTGGAGGCTCTCAAGGGTCTGGATTCTGACTCCAGGGTGTGAGAGCAGAAAGGACCCCTAAATCCTGGCCTCAGATGTCTCTCCTTATTCCCAAATCAGGGGCAGGGTCTGGGCAGCCCTGGGGTCCTGCCTTGGCTCCTCTCCCCTCTCCCAGTGATAGGATTGAGGAATCTTGTCAGGTCCCCCCAGTCCTGCCCTCCTATTTGAAGCCTAAGTCTTACTCTCTGGAGTTGGGGATCTCCTGAGGTCCTGGAGGCTCAGCCAGGAAGACACAAAGTTTGGCAGGTCTTCCCAAGTTGGAGAGGCTTTACAGACTGGGTTAGCAGGGCTACCATTTGGGGAGCAGCCAAGCCCAAGGCAGAGGTTCATCCTCAGAGCCTTGCCTCTGGAGGACACATGGGAAAGGGCCACAAAACTCCAAAGATCATCTCCCGAGGCTGGCAGGGGCTGCAATCTGCCTTAGTGGAGAGACAACCCACAATGAGGAACTCTCATTCCACATCTTGAGAAGAAATAAGCAGAGAAGGCTGAAAATCTAAATGTAAGACTTATTGAATCCCTCATTTTACAGAGGGGAAAACTGAGGCTCAGAGAAGGATGTGTGACATGTTCAAAATAATTCAGCTAATGAGGGTCAGAGCCAAGATTTGAACACTGGCCATACAGTGGCAGTTGGAACTAGAACCATGTCCAGACCAGATGATTTCCAAGGTACTTTATAATTCTAAGAAACAAAGCGTCCTAAATGAAGGTCGCAGAAGACTAGGGTAATCCAAGGTGGCTTCTAGGCCTGAGATGATCCTTGAAAGAGGAGGAGATGAGAAGGGAGGCCTGGGGAATGCCCCCCAAACACCCTCTGTCACTGTGCAAGCTGGGTCAGAATTAGAGGATGCTGCCTGGACAGGGGCCCCAGAGGCTTCTTCCCCGAGTCCTGGCCTAAAGTTTCTATTTTTCTTTTTCACATTTCAGGGTCCTCCTGATTCCATCACAAAGCCCAGGCCACAATTGTTCCTGCAGTACCCAAGGCCCCAGCATCTGACCTTCCTTGACACCAGACCCTCCTTTTTTCTGACCACTGGCCCATGTAGGTCTCCTCCAGGGCAGTCACTGCCCAGATTCTAGAGGACACCAGCCCTACCGCGGTCACTGGAGAGGCTCTGGGCTGCCTGGGAGCAAAGGAGAGATGGCTCCTTGCTGGACTGGTTATGTTCCATGCTGATGGCAGAGCCCCAGGGCTCCTGAGGGCATGGGTGCCAAGGCCAGCTCTGCAGCCTTCTACCTCAAGACCGTGGGCCAGTCACTTTTTTCATCAATTCAACACGAATCACAAAGCTCTCCATCCCTACTTCTTATATAGGAAGGGAGAATCTTACAACCCTTCATATGTAGCTCTAGAAATGGAAGGGATTCTCCTGGCATCTAGGACGCCACTGGCCAGGCTGCCAGATGTTTTTCTGCACTGTTCCTTGCCCAGAGACCAATCCACAATAGTTTCTTCTTCTTGCTCTTCCTCTTCCTCTTCTTCTTCCTCTTCCTCTTCCTCTCCTTCCTCTCCTTCTCCTTCTACTATTACTACTACTATTACTATTACTACTACTATTACTATTACTA
>NW_027185850.1:27364706-27370797 GCF_028583685.1 Petaurus breviceps papuanus | reverse complement strand
TACTATTACTACTACTATTACTATTACTACTACTATTACTATTACTACTACAAATAATAAGCATCTTGAAAGTACTTTACATGTTTCTTTTTTCTCATTTTATCCTTATAACAACACAGCAACATAATTTTTATTATTATCCTCATTTTAAATCTGAGAAACTGAAGCAAAGATGCCAGGTGACTTACCCAGGGTCACACAGCTATAAGTGATAGCCCCAACCCTCTAACTCAGAATGTTTAACTCCAAAACCATTTTTTAAAGTTTCATTATGCTAAATGAATAGTTGAATGAATGAATGAGTCAATCTGACCAGCAGTCCCTGTTGTCTTTTGCTTAATCTTTTCTCCCCAATATCATCCCCAACTAAGTGCCCAGTGCCTGCTCACCTTTCCCCCATAGTGGTCTTTTTCTGCTCTACAGGGTCAGGGCAGTAGTTAGAGTCAGAAGCTGCTGGGTCAGAACGTGGTCTCCCTCCCTTAGACTGCTTCCAGGCCTTCGGGATCTTGGCCTCCCTGGCGCTGTGAATAGTAGCCTCCCAAAATGGAAGAAGGAAATTGGTGGGGCCTCTCCACAAAGCCTGGCATTCTCACCAAATGAGGCCCAGGATGGAGGGCAGCAACAGCCTCTCCCCCTCTGCCAGGCAGAGAGGATTATGCCCACCCAGAATCAGGCATCTCAGTTACAAATTTAGGGACCAACATAATGAGGAAAACAACATGAAGGTTTCAATGATTTTGAAAAAGAAGATGGACCTAGTTCAATGGAATCTTAAAGAACCCTCATTTCAAGTTTGGCCATAATGATGATCATGATGATTATAGTATTTAAATGATGCTTTAAGTTTTTGAAAGTGCTCATTTCATCCTGACAATAACCCTGTAAGGTAGATGCTGTATTATGATCCTCATTTTACAGATAACTGAGACTGAGAGAGGAGATTAAATTAATTCCCCAGGGTCATACAGCTAAGTGTTTGAGGCAAGATTTGAACTCACTTCTTCCTCACTCCTAGTCCAATACTCTCTCCATTTTGTTCTTTTTTTCTTTTTGGAGCGGGGAAGGCTGGGCAATTGGGGTTAAGTGACTTGTCCAAGGTCACACAGCTAGTAAGTATTAAGTGTCTGAGGCCAGATTTGAACTCAGGTTCTCCTGACTCCAGGGCCGGTGCTCTATTCACTTCACCACCTAGCCACCCCCTTTCTCATTTTCTTTTTTACTTTTTTTTTTCCCCTCTCCATTGTTCCACCTAGAGATCCAGCTAGCCAAATAACCATCCCCAAATGACTGGCATTGGCTATAACCATTCACTCATTATATTTGAGAAAAAATATGAAAACATTATGGAACCAGTCCACAGCAGACACAGATAGGGCTGTCTTCCCTCATTAGGCTATAAAGTCCCTGAACGCAGGACTGTATTTCTTTTTCTTATTTGTATCCCCAGTGCGTAACACAGTGCTTGGCACGTAGAAGGCACCTAATAAGTGCTTATTGAATTGAATTGGTGAGAAGCACCAAGTGAGCAAAGATGGAGTTTCCAAGGAATTCCACTTTAAATGGATCTCAAATGCCATCAGGACTGAGGAGAGCTGAAAACCATTTCAGAACTACAAAAAGCCATGGGAAGATTCCATCCATTTCTAGTCAGTACACATAGCAGAAACTTGAATACCCTATTGCCCAATTAAAGGCAACATCATATTATATAATATTAATCTCAATAATATTATATAAATTCCAAAAAGGAGGGGCAAAGAATTATGCCTAACAGAATCTGGAAAACAAAGGTATCTTGAAAATTCTAGATTTGTTTAGTTAGAAATGGAAAGAAAAAGTCAAAAGATTTAGGCCATCCTAAGAGTCAAAGCAGCATATGGAAGAAAATAAACAATCCAATACTCATAAAAAATCTTTACAACAGAGACTTGAGAAGAAAAGAAATGAGGGGGTGCAGCCAGGTAGCACAGTGAGTAAGAGCACCGGCCCCAGAGTCGGGATGACTTGGGATCGAATCCGGGATCAGATACTTAGCACCACACCCAGAAATAACTGGCTGTGTAACCTTGAGCAAGTTACTTAACCCCAATTGCTTAAAAAAAAAAGAAATGAGAGGAGAGAGAGAGAACTGCCAAAGAAGGAGAATGTGGGAACTTTCTGGTCATCTAAATGGGGACAAGAAATCCAACATAATGAAAATGCAAGTTGTATCAAACAAGAAACAGGTTGTGTACTGTTAACATAATGAAAGACAGAACAGTGAGGTCAAGTGAGGGGACTGAAACTCAAGATTCTCTGCAAATTTAGAAAGCAGTGGGGCCAGATAAGATTCATTATTATTGGCTCAAACACTTCACAGTGGCGCATGGATTCCTAGCTAACCACTCTCCAGCTTCTTAAAAGCAAGCCTCATTCCACCTTTCTTAATAGAAGGCAACACATATCTGTTCCCCAAAACTGTGAAGCTCAGCAGCCTCTCCAAAAATAGATCAATTATGTTTATGTACTTTATGCAAAACAGTAGTAACACATATCAGTTTTTTAAAAAAAATCTGCTAACGATGAAAAAACCCCCAACATATTGGTTGAAGAAAAAAAAAAAAAAAAATGACAAAATGTCCCAGAGATTTAAAGAACTACTTATTATCAATTTGGTAATTATTGGATAAGCCACCAGAAAATACCCTAACATCTACACCACCATTATAGATTACTGCAGTCTTTTATTCATGAGGTTCCTCTCTCATGGTTTATCTATGAACTGCAAATAAATAAAACAGACCCAAGTATAGCAAGAAATCAGGAATACCTGATGTTCACATGGAAAATTGTTCTCTACTTACCATATAATGATAGATCAAGATTTGGAAGTGACCTTAGGTAATAATCTAGTATAAATTCTTGATTTTACAGAGAAGGAAATGAGACTGAGAGTGACTTGCCCAGGGTCACACAGCTTGTCTAAGAAAGGATATGAACCCAGGTCTGCCTGACTTCAGACTTAGCATTCTGTCCACTGCACCATGGTATGGCTAAAACTTACCAGCAAAATAATGCCAAGAATGACTGATATGAAAGGGCATTCTCCGCCCCCACCCCAACTCGGTTTAAGTTCGTTCTGGTTCCATGAAATAGCTCCCTTCTTTTCCCTCTTTTTATATTCCCAGCATTTGAGATGGCAACTGGAACATAACAAGCACTTCGGAAATATCGATTGATCGATCATCATTTCTCCTAAACAGAATCGAGTATGGCTTCCAAATCAAAGAGGGTATCGAACCAAAATGATTTAAAAATCATGAGTTACCATGTATCACTCCGCTGAGACACATCAAACAGCTCCTTCATCTTAGGAAAAACTTTCTACTTGCTGAAATATCAAGTCATTTGGACTTGATATGCGTAAAATTCTTAACATAAACCAAGAAAAGCTTAGAGATTAAAGACTTTGAACTTGAACCCAGAGGTCAGATTGAATGAGTGATGTGTGTGATAATACTTTTCAATATCAGTATCAACAACACTTGTTCTCCTCTAGGCACCATCCATCATCATCTAAACTATTAAGGAGGACGCTGTAGCTGAATACGTGGAGAAATCCCTGTGTCTGGAGATCAAAACTCAGAGGGAAAAATTAATGCCTGCCCAGTATCGGTGATCATGAACATCCGCGATATAAGATGACCGCTGAGAGTCGGAAAGAGTCCTGACCAAAATCTGTACAATTAAAAACAGCAGCAAACCAAGCCTTCCTCCCTCCCTCCCCCTCCTTCCCTTCTTCCCTCCCTCCTTTCCTTCTCCTCCCTCCCTCCCTCCTCTTCCTTCCTTCCTTCCTCCCTCCCTTCCTTCTCCTCCTTCTCTCCCTTCCTTCTCCTCCCTTCCTTCCTCCTTTTTCCTCCCTTCCTCCCTCCCTCCCTCCCTTTCTCCCTCCCTCCCTCCCTTCCTCCCTTCCTTCCTTCCTTCCTTCCTTCCTTCCTTCCTTCCTTCCTTCCTTCCTTCCTTCCTTCCTTCCTTCCTTCCTTCCTTCCTTCCTTCCTATTACTGATAACAGGTGAACACCATTGAAATTGTCAAATGGAATAGAAAGGGGATTACCTCTGACTAGAACCCATGAAATAGCTAAGATACAGTAGTGGAATCAAATGGTCCTTCATGGGCAACATCCACAGAAACAGCAACAACCATCTGTTGAGAAAGAAGCATCGAAAGGCGGAGAAATGGTGGATTGTTTATGGAGACTTAAAGAGATCTGGGAAAGGCCCAGTAATTGGCACTAATAACGACAGGAAGATTTTCTTTAGGGAGCCTGATTATGTATGGGAATAGAAGAGACTATGCACTCATTGCTACAAACTGCACACATTTAGCACTTACAGAGAACCTGGCAGGATGCACACTGGAAGCTAGAATTACATCCACCAGGTGTTCCTGACTCCCACTGCTGCATCCACTGAGCCATTCAGCTGCCTCCTATATTCTAATACTTTTATTCAATCACAAAAGTTATCCCATTTCCCCATGCAATTATTCACTGCATATTTAATATAAGAGGATAATGAAATAGGACCATTTCTATCTCAACCCCTTCAGAACTGAGAACTGAGATGACGCTGCTGCTGAGAAGACATTTGTAAAACACAGGTTTGCAAAGCACTTTGTTCACATTACCTTTTTTCATACTCACAACAACCCTGTGAGATACAGGTATTATCTGCATTTTACAGATGAGGAAATTGAGGCTGAAAAGTTAATTGATTTGCCTAGGATCACAGTTAATAAAAATCAGAGTTGGGATTTGAACTCAAGCCTTCCTACTAAGTCAAGCATTCCATCCATGTTGCTGTCCTGCCAAAGGCCACAAGGGATAAGAAACTATTATGGGACACACATATTATTGCTCCTCAAATGCCCCCAGCATTTCTATTTGCTAACTGAGGTCACAAAATCATCAAATGTTAAAGATGGATGGGGCTCCAGAGGTTATTCCATCCAACCCCTCCCCTGACAGAGAAGGAAACTGAAGTCCTAGGAAGTTAAATAGCTGACTTGCCCAGGGTCACATAGCTGGTAAATCACAGGGGTGGATTTGAACCCAGGACCTTGGACACCCCATTTCCTGTTCTTCACACTACACTGGCTACAAGATATATGGGGGTGTGAGTATAGGTGAGGTTGTAGTTACCAGGGACACCAGAGCTGGAGATTTCTTCCTGGGGGCAAGGGGGGAGGCCTGTCTTCCCCTCTGAGGCTGGAGATTGAATATCCCAGAGACTGTTCTCACCTTCCAAACTCCGGCCTCTTTGCCCAGCAGGCATCTCCACCCCCATGCAAACAGGGAGCCGGCTGAGGGCAGGTGGCCAGGCAGGGCCTGTTCCGCCAGGTGTTTGGGCAGAAGGCCATCCTCTGATTCCAGGAGCAGCCCCCTCCCAGCCCCAGCCTGTCTGCCTGCCTTCAGACGCCTCAGACTGCAAGTCACAATCAATTTGCTGCTGCCTGTCTGGCGAGAGGCCACATCTCCACAGACAACAGAGTTCAGCTCCCTCAGGCCCCTGTCTTCAGAGCCGTCTCAGGATGGAAACGGAAACGGGTCATGACTAATGCTCTTCGAGATTTGGTTCGGCGTCTGGCACTGAGGGCCCTCGACTCGTTTCTGGCACGTCCCGGCCCTCCTCCCACATGGCAAGTCTTCTCACGCTTAAGGAAACATGGTGTTTTTGGTTATGGTGCATTAGTGGTGTCACTCACAACGAGGCTGAAGTATCATGCGCCTTGGGCCTTGCGAACAACCATCCCAGCTCCCTCGAATAAGGCAGTGAGAGCACTTAGGCTGATCTATCTCCCACCTCCGGGCTTTTGCCCCATCTGTTCCCTGTGCCTCGAATCTTTTCTTTCCTCACCTCTACTGCATAGAATCTGAATTATCTTCTAAAACATAACTCAGGTGTGGGAGGAAGGGAAGGGAAGGGAAGGGAAGGGAAAGCCCGGGAAGGAAAGGAAAAGAAGGGGAGGGGGGGGGGAGGCAAGGGAAGGGAAGGGAAGGGAAAGGAAGGGAAGGGAAGGGAAGGGAAGGGAAGGGAAGGGAAAGGAAGGG
>NW_027185850.1:27338962-27364306 GCF_028583685.1 Petaurus breviceps papuanus | reverse complement strand
GGGAGGGGAGGGGAGAAAGGAGGGGGAAAGGAAAGGAGAAGAGAGAAGGGAGAAGGGAGAAGGCAAGACAAGGCAAGGGAAGAGAGAACAGTTTAAGAAAGAAGAAATAGGGGAGGATGAAGAAGAATCAAGGAAGAAGAAGAGGCAAATGGAAGTGGAGGGAGAATGGGAGAAGGCCCAGCCCAGTGGCAGATGGATTGGATCCAGTGCCTGAAGGCCTGGGTTCAAGTCTGGCTGGGCTGTGTGAGCCTGGACAATCTCTTTGCCTCTATTCCTCAGTTTCCTCCTCTATAAAATACAGGTGCTAACACAGACCAGCAGCCCTGCCCTCACAGGGAGGCTGTGAATGGGGAGACCACATGTGGCCTTGCACATAGGAAGCACTCAGTCAGTATGGGAGCCATTGAAGGGAGAAGGACAGAACAGGAGATGAAGAAGAAGATCGGGCCCTGCAGCCTTGGTGATGCCTTGCAGGAGCCAGCAGAGAAAGCCAGAATGTCAGTAATACGAAAGGTGGGTTTTGAAAGCTCTGAAGTAATTATCCTGTGACATTTGGGGCATAATCAATTCCAGAAACCCCTTCATTTCTCAGCAGTCAGAGCAGTCCCCTCACACTCATCCTGCTTCAAAGAGAGAGAAACAGAGAAAGAAACAGAGGTACAGAGACTGAGAGACAGAGACAGAAAGAGAGATGGGAAGGTGGGAAATAGTAAGAAAGACAGAGACAGAGGAGATAGAGACAGAAAGACAGAGAAAGTGAGGAGGGATTGAGAAAGAGAGACAGAGAGATAGAAACAGAGAGACAGAGACAGGAAGAGAGAAGGATAGAGACAGAAAGAGATAGATACAGAGTGGTACCTGCACACTTTTCATGCACTTAAGTGGGGTTCATTGATGGGAAATGCCCTGACCACTTCCCCCCTTTCTTGACCCTCCTTGATACTTGTGCAAACAGAAGTCAGCAGGGGGCCAGACTCCATTCTGACCAGAGTCAACAGCCCATTAGCTCCAGGTAGATAACCCAGACTCCGGCTTATCACCGTCTGCTTGGGTGTTACTGCCCTAGCCTTTCCCAAGACCTTGATAAAAGAGAAGTCCATTTAAACCCCAGACACTCTCCACATGCCCCAAATCCCAAGGGACAGTGTGCCACCATCGTGCTGAGGCTGTGCTGGCTCTGTTTGGAGCCTGGTCTGTCATACAGACCAGCATGGGACAGGCACAGAGCAAAAGACCTAGGCTGAATCCCTGCTATGTGTGTGACCAGCCTCCCTCTGCCTCAATTTCCTCAGCCACAAAAAAGGATGAAAATCTTTGCATTGAATCAGATTCAGTTCATTTCCATTAGACAAGTATTTATGAAATGCTTACTACATGCCTGAAGTCGGGTACACAAAAAACAAACAAAAAAAAAAAACAGTCACTCATTATATTATTAAGAAGAGTGAGTTAAAGGTGTGAATGTGGGACCATCAAAGGCATGGGACAGGTTGGAGAGACCAATGTTGGCTTCTGATCCCTCTAAGACCAACTCAGAGATCAGTAGTGACCGGAGGCAGCACGGCAGCAGAAGGGGTGGGTATAGGAAGGGCCACACAGGGTTTCGTGACCTGAGTCCATGATCTCTAGGCCCTGGTTACCTGGTGGTGGGAGGACAAGTCCTAGCATCCAGAGGTGGAAGGGACCTCACTTGTCTTCTAGTTGAACCCTCACGCTCATTTTATAAATGAGGAACCCAAGGCTCCAAGAGGCACCCAAAGTCACCCAGCTAGTAAATGGTTCTGGAATCAGAATCTGGTTCCATGTCCAAGACTCTTTCTATTAAGCCACACTGCTGCTTTGAAATTCCTCAGCCTGGTATTCAAGACTCTCCAGAATCTGGCCTCAGATGACTCTACTCTCTTAATGAGTGATTGAATGAATGAATCTAGTTCCAATATATTTTATTTTAGCTCCATAAATCACCCTCTTCATTATCACTGCCTCCCTCCTCACACTGCTCCTCCCCCATGACTTTTCCACCTGGGCAAACCCTATCAGTTACCCAAAGCCAGGCTCATGCCCAGGAAGTCCTGGAGCCTCCAGGCCCCTCTAAGCCCTCTGGCAACTTGTGTGATGACTCCAATGGCTCCAATTGGTCCCTCTCCTTCCTCCCCATCAAATTGGAGTTCCCCCAGGGAGCCCTTCCTCACCTTGGTGTCCTTCCCTCATCTCCCCCGTGGCACACCAAGGCCATCAGCAGAGTACCCAGCACATGTTTAAGGAATGTATGATAGCTGGCTGAGCAGCCAGGCTCTAATAGGAGAATAATCTCGTTATGTGCCTTCCCTCAAGTGCCTGAGAAGACTCTCCCACCCCCCACACACCAGTGTCTTCTCCCCTGTTTCCACGTCATGTAAGTACAAGATCTCTAATGGCTCGTCCGGGTCAGGGTTCGGCCTGTGATGGGGCTCCGTCTCAAGGAAATCTGATATCTGCCTGCAAATGCTGAAGCATCTCACTCTCATTTCCATTCATTGCTTCTGGTCTGCCCTCTGTGACTAAGCTGGACCAACTCAATCCACGTTCTAGTTGAGAACTTTGCTATTAATTAGCTCCACCCTCTGAGGGTGTATATGTGACTTCCAGTTCCTTACACATGTTGGTTACCCAGCTCTGAGCATGGAAAAAGGAGGAAGAGGAGGAGGAGGAGGAGGAGGAGGAGGAGAACAGCCACAACAATGAACATCTAATCCAACTTCATTCCCCTTTTGCAGATGAGGAAATCATAGTCTCTCATTAATGAGTGAGCTCCCTGAAGGCAGGGATAATATTTTTGCCTGTCTTTGTCTCCCCAGTACTTAGCACAGAGCTCAGCAATCTGAAGATGCTTAATAAATCCTTGTTGACTGTTTAAGTCTTAGACATCTTTATTGATTGCTAACAGTTTCTGGGCTTTGTCTTAGTCTATGGCCCCCTCATTGGGATAGAGGTGTACAGTCCAGGGAAGGGAAGGCCAAACATGGGAGCAAGTCAAAACCATGGCCAGAGACGGTCTCAGGAAAGGCAGTCATGAGGGCTGTGGAGCTGATTGATTCTTGGCAAAGGAGGCCTTCTTCTCTATATCAGGAGGGAGGAGGGGGTTTTGAGAGGCGATCACACCACTCTCTCAAATCAAATTTCTGATGAGTCCGGTAGAAACAGATCAGAAACACATGCGTTAAATTTGCCCGCAATTACACACGGTTTGGAGAATCCAGGCAAAAAACAAACAAAACCCCCAGTTTGAGACATGCAGAGGGTGTCTGTAGCCCAACCTGGATTGGGGCAGAGAGATGAGGAGGCTGGGCTAGGGCATCTGCTTTCAGAGGTTAGCACCTGGGACCAACCCAGCTTACCACATTGTGTGTTCAAATATATCAATGATGGGGGCAGCCAAGATGCAGAGAAAAGGCAGTGTCTCATCTGAGATTTTCCCCAAACCTCTCTAAATACCTTTAAATAATGACACTAAACAAAATTCTAGAGTGGTGGAATCCCTAAAAAGATGGAGTGAAACCATTTTCCAGCCCAAGACAACTTGGAAGTTGGGCAAGAAATGTCTGTCACATCTGGGTGAAAGTAGAACACAGGCCAGACCAGAATAGACCAGGCCCCAGAAAACCAGGAGCAGGCCTTGGGAGCCAGTGAAGCAGCAGCTGCTTCCAGAGCTCTCAGCCCACAGATGGTAAGGGGGTCAAACAACTGGTCAGAAAGAAATTATAGGGGTCTCTTTGCTGGCACTAGGGACAGGATTCTATTGCTTTGCCCACACTCAGCTCCAGGTCACAGTCCTGGGTGGTAGTCCCAGGGTGAGAAGGTACACTAGTAATAGTACCAGAGATTTCAGCTGCAGTGGAAAAGGAACCTTCCCCATTTTAATTCCAGGGCAGAAAAGAGTGCTTCTGGTAGCTCACAGACCAGAACACAGGCCAGGAGAGTAATAAATACAGTTCTCCTTAGATGGTATCACCTTGGAAGAAGTGAAAACTTACAGGTCCCTAGAAGTATCTCTGAAAACAGCTGCACAAAACCCCTGAAGCTTGAGACAGTACACCCTGCACCCTGGAAACAGAATCCCACTTTAACAAAGAGTTGAAAGTCAAGAAATAGGAACAGAAAACGAGCAAACAACAAGAAAAAAATTCTGACCTTAGAAAGTTACTATGGTGACAAGGAATATCAAAATACACACTCAGATGACAACAAAGTCAAAGCTTCTACATTCAAAGCCTACCAGAAAAATAGGAATTTGTCTCAAGTCATGGAAGAGCTCAAAAGGATTTTGAAAAGCAAGTAAGAGAGGTAGAGGAAAATTGGGAAGAGAAATTAGAGTGATGCAAGAAAGCTATTAAAAGCAAGTCAACAGATTGATCAGGGAGATACAAAAAAATACTGAAGAAAATAGCACCTTAAAAACAGACTAGATCAAATTATGAAAAAGCTACAAAAAGCCAGTGAAGAAAAGAATGCCTTAAAAAGCAGAATTGGACAAATGGAAAAGCAGGTGCAAAAGCTCACTGAATAAAACAATTCCTTAAAAATTAGACTTGAGCAAATGAAAGCTAATGACTTCATGAGAAATCAAGAAACAGTAAAACAAAACCAAAAGAATGAAAAAATAAAAGACAGTATGAAATATCTCACTGACAAAACAACTGACATGGAAAATAGATTCAGGAGAGATAATTTAAAAATTATTGAACTACCTGAAAACCATGATCCAAAAAAGAGCCTAGACATCATCTTTCAAGAAATCATCAAGGAAAACTATCTTGATATTCTAGAACCAGAACATAAAATAGAAATTGAAAGAATCCACTGATCACTTCCTAAAAGAGATCCCAAAATGAAAATTCCCAGGAATATTATAGCCAAATTTAAGAGTTCCCAGTTCAAGGAGAAAATGTTGTTAAGCAACCAAAAAGAAACAATTCAAGTAGCATGGAATCATATTCAGTCTTAGTAATTTCTACATTAAAGGATTGCGGGGCTTGGAATATGATATTTTGGAGGGCAAAAGGAGCTAGGATTATAACCCAGAATCACCTACCCAACAAAACTGAGTATAATCCTTCAGGGGGGAAAATGGGATATTCAATGAAATAGAGGACTTTCAAGCATTCTTGATGAAAAGACCACATCTGAATAGAAAACCTGACTTTCCAATCTAAGACTCAAGAGAAGCATATAAAGGTAAACAGGAAAGAGAAATCACAAGAGGCTTAATAAGGTGAAACTGTTGACACCCCTACAAGGGAAGATGATGCTTGTAACTCATAAGAACTTTATCATTATTAGGGCAGTTAGAAGGAGGGGGCACAGGTGTGAGTTGAATATGAAAGGATGATATCTAAAAAATAAAATTTAGGGGTGAGAGAGAAATGTACTGGGAAAAAGGGAAAAGGAGAGGTAGAACAGGGTAAATCATCTCACATAAAACAGGCAAGAAAAAGTTATTACATTGAAGGGGAAGAAGGGATAGGTAAGGGGGAGTAAGTGAACCTTACTCTTACCAGAATCAGCTCAAAGAAAGAATAATATACATAATTGAGTATAGAAACCCATCTTATTCTACAGGAAAGCAGGAGGAGAAGGGGATAAGAGAATGATTAGAGGGGAGAGAAGATTTGGGGAGGGAGAATTCAGAAGCAAAACATTTCTGAGGAGGAACAGAGTGAAAGGAAATAGAGAATAGAATAAAAGGGGAGAAAAGGATACAGTGAAACACAATTAGCAATAGTAATTGTGAAAAAAAATTTAAAGCAAGCTTCTCTGATAAAGGCCTCATTTCTCAAACATGCAGAGAACCGAGTCAAATTTACAGAAGTAAAAGTCACTCCCCAATTGATAAATGATCAAACGATATCAACAGTTTTCAGATGATGTAATCAAAGCTGTCTATAGCCATATGGAAAAATGCTCTAACTCATGAATGATTAGAGAAATGCAAATCAAAACAATTCTGAGGTACTACCTCATACTTATTAGACTGGCTAATAGGTCAGAAAAGGAAAATGACAAATGCTAGAGGGGATGTGGGGACAATGAGACATTAGTGTTCAGGTGGTGGAGCTATGAACTGATTCAACCATTCTATACAGCAATTTGGAACTATGCCCAAAGGCCTATAAAACCATGTATACCCTTTGACCTAGTAATACTACTAATAGTTCTGTACCCAAAAGAGATAAAAAAAACAAAAAGGAAAAGGGCTTATATGGACAAAAATATTTATAGCAGCTCTTTTTTTTTGGTGTGGGGGGGTAAAGAATTAGAAATTAAGGAATTGACCATCAATTGGGAAATGGCTGAATGAATTGTGGCATGTGATTATGATGGAATACTATTGTGCTATCAGAAATGATTAGCAGGATGCTCTCAGAAAAACCTAGAAAGACTTAACATGAGCTGATGCAAAATGAAATGTACTGTGTACAAAGTAACAGCAATATTGTAAGATGGTCAGCTGTGAATGATTTAACTGTTCTCAGCAATGCAATAATCCAAGACAACTCTGAAGGACTTAAGATGAAAAATGCTGTCCATCCCCAAAGAAAGAACTGAAGGTGTCTGAATACAGATGGAAGCATACTTTTAAAATTTTCTTTGTTTTTCTTGAGGTTTTTTTGGTCTATGTTTTCTTTCACAACATGACCAATATGGAAATGTTTTGCATGACTACACATGCATAACTTATATCGAATTGCTTGCCTTCTCAATGAGGGGGGTGGGGAGAGAGCAAGGGAGAGAATTAGGAACACAAAGTTTTAAAAAACGAATGTTAAAAATTGTTTTTACATGTAAGTGAGGAAAAATAAAATACAAAATAAATTCCCCAAAAATATATCAATGATTTATCCACCAAAACCTTCTCCCTTCCCCCTAGAAATGCCCTAAGAATTATACCAGGCTGCAAAATAGCACAGAAACAAAATCTACAATTCAGAAGGACTTTGGTAGCAGCAAGTCCAGCCTATACCTGAACAAGAATGCCCTCTACAACATTACTAAGAAGTTGGCATGCAGCCTCAGTTAGAAGATTTCTATTAATGGGGAGCTCACTATCCGCTATGTAGAAGGGTAGGCAAAAGTCCTTGAAAAGGTTTGAAATCCTAGGAGATAAATACTCCATGAGGAAACTGAGGCAGGGAGACTGGATTAAAACTATATATCCTCTGTACCACCTATATCTGCCCCTGATTCCTTTTGGGATTTTCTTCTACTGTCCAGCTCCTTTTATACATGAGGAAACTGAGGTAAACAAGGCTAAGTGACTTGCCCAGAGTCACACAGCTATTAAGTGTCTGAGGTCAGATTTGAACTCAGGTCTTCCTGACTCCACAACTAGCACTCTATTCACTGAATTACCTAGCTGCCCAGTTCCCACACAGAGGGTGCTTAATTAGGGCTTGCTGAATGAATGAGCCAAGGCCTCCTGACTCCCCCATCTAACATTCCTATCACCCTGCCCTAGTGTTCTGATGACCTCTAACTACCCTGGTCACAGCTCACATGGTTTCCTGGACCTATCAATCAGCCTTCAAATGACTGGTGATTTCTCCTGAGTACAAGCAGCCGAGATCTCATCTCCAAGGGCCACATCCTGGCCTTGCACCCTCTATGACCAAAGGGCATCAACAATGGCAGATCTTCTAGGTTCTGGCCTGCAACCTTCAGCCTGGCCCTAGCTGGCCCTGCCCTGATCACATGCACTAGGACCAGAATCCCTGGGTTCCTTATCTCTGATTGGAGGCATGAATCGGGGTAGGAGAGGAGGAAGGGGGAGCAGGCAGCAAGGGGATTAATCAGCCTCCTCTCCCCCAAACCCTGGGCCTGTGAGCCCAAACAGAGAATTAGGAGCAATCTGGAAAGATGGGAATAAGGTGATGGAGCCCAGCTTGGGGAGGATGACCTAGATGTACCCTGCCCAGCAGCCCCAAGAGCACAGATGAGAAGTGTTCATCTTCAGGCAGGACCTTAAAGCTGAGAAAATCAGAACTAGGAGAAGCTGCAGATCAGAAAAAAAAAAAGAGAAAAAACATCAGAGATGAGAGGCATCTTAAAATGTGGAATGACAGACTTTGGAGGGATTGGAACAGAGAATATCAGGCTGGGAGGGTCCTTAGAACAGAGAATATCAGGCTGGGAGGAGCTTTAGAACAGGGAATGTCAGGCTGGAAGGGGCCTTAGAACAGAGAATGTCAGGCTGGGAGGGGCTTTAGAACAGGGAATGAATGGATAAACTCCTTGGGATCAGGGACTGTTTCTTTCCTTTCTTTGTAGGCCCAGTACTTAGCACAGTGCCTGACCCAGTGCTTAATAAATTTATAGACTGACTGATGAGGAGGGCTGAAAGAGGACCAGGTCCTGCAGCAAGGACCAGACCTGAACACTGAGTGCTACCCACAGGGAGAGGCAGGTACCTCTTTTAAGAGCTTCCTAGGGTGGAATCCAATTGGCTGATCATGTGTAGCTAGACATTGTGGCTGTGCCTGAGGAAAGGACAGACGGTGATCCAGAACCCCCACTGGCCATCGACACAGGGACAGTGGGGAGCTGGAAGGGCAGTAAGGACCCAAGAATGGTGTCTCCTTTCCAGCTTTAACCAATAACCCCACTGGCAGCTTTCCCCGAGTAATCCACGAGTGATCTCCAAGAGCTTTGGAGAAACAGCAAGCATCCCTCTCCCTCAGAAATATCGGGGATCTCTGGCCTCTCACACTGTGTGACCTGGGATGACTGATTTAGCTTCTCTGGGCTTGAAATCCTACAAGTAAAAATACCAATGAGAGTGAAATCAATCTAGTCCCAGGCATTCACAGTTTTCCATTAGAGCCCCCCAATAATCCTAGCGGGTTTTAGAAAAGGCTTCCAGTAAAGAGAGCTACATTGGGTATATGACCATAAAGAAAGGTGGAAGGGGCCAGCTCGCTGAGGCCAAAGGCACAGGCAGGGCCACACACAGCACCTGAGCTGGCACTTACAAGGGTTATCTGAGTTTAAAAGAAGTTTGATGAAATTCACCCAGTCTTCCTCAGTGCCTGCTTTGCCCTTCTGCAGGTGATTAAAGCATTTCTTCAGTCAAGGTGGTTAGGCAGCTAGGAGGTACAGTGGGGACTGGAATCAGAAAGACCTGAGTTCAGATCTCACCTCAGATACTACTAGCTGTGTGATCCTGAATAAGTCACTCTACCCTGTTGGCCTCAGTTTCCTCATCTGTAAAATGAGCTGAAGAATGAAATAGCAAACCACTCCAGTGTCTGCCAAGAAAACCCCAAATGGGATCACAGAGAGTCAGATATGATTGAAAACGATGGAACAACAAACAGCTTCTGGCATCATTAACGATCAGCCTCTTTAATGCTGCCATGTCAGATCAGAACAGCCAGGACGAGGCCAAGATCTTACAAAATGCAGAGATCCAGGCTTTTAAGACCTGACTGATCCTTCCCTAGTCATGTAAAGAAGCACCTTTCATTCTCTTGCCCATATCCCCATAGGATCCCTTTGCTTTCTACCAAGAACCAGCATCTTTCATTATGTAGAATCCTAGAACATTTGGAACTAAGCCTCATTCTTCATGTAAATTAAATTAAGTGTAAATTTGCGACCTTTCTAGTTGGCTTCTGATACATTGACTGGTTTTGTTGAGAGCGGGACAGATGACTCTGAGTCCACGTAGCCCAGTCTGTACCTGGAAAAGATTCCCCTTCACCAATTCCCAGTATGGGATCAGCTGGCATCTGCAGTCCCCAGAATTGTCTGCTTGCACCTCATTCTTCCCTCCCTCTGCCCACTCTCTGATGTGGTCCGTTATGGACCATAACCTTTAACCTTATCTATTCCCTACTGTCTGTTATAGCACTCCATGTTCTAAGGTCCTAGACAAGTCACTTACCTTCTATTTGCTTCAGTTTTCTCATCTTTAAAAGAGGAAAATAACATCCCCTAACTCCCAGGATTGTTGTGGGGATCAAATGAGTTCTGGGAACTTCAGTGTGTTCCTTAAATGCTAGTTGCTATTTCTATTAACACTGAAAATGGTGTTTAATGCCTTTTCTTTTTTTATTTTGGAGGGAGCAAGGCAAGACAATTGGGATTAAATGACTTGTCCAAGGTCACAAAGCTAGTAAGTGTGTCAAGTATCCGAGGCTGGATTTGAACTCAAGTCCTTCTGACTCCAGGGCCCATGCTCTATTCACTTCTCCACCTGGCTGCCCCACTCACCCCCTTTAACTTCTTTTCCCTTTGTCTGATAAGCCTATTTTTGATTTGTAATATTCATGAGAAGCCTGTGGTAGCAGATAATTTCTAGAACTTTCTCTGAGGATTTCCTCAGGCTCAGGTAAGACCCAGATGTCTGGGGTCCCCCCCAGGACTCGTGATTGATGGAGAGGACTCTCTTTATCACACACTGTCCTCCAAACAACCACGTGACCTAACTAATGCAAACAGTGCTTCAGAGAGAACTGATTCACTAAAGCAACACAGAGACTCAGGCCGTTTGCTTTGAGGACACCTTCCATACTGAACACTGTAGTCGACTTCTCCCCTCAACTTTCCTGCTTTTGTTCGGCCCATTTACATCGTCCCAATCATTGCATCTGCTTTTCTGGCTCTCTCCCCCCTGCCCCCCATTGGTTCATATAAGTCATCACATGCTTCTTTGCCCCATGCCTCCTGAGGCAGCCCATTCCTTTATGGATTGGCTCTCATGGCTAGGAAGTTCTTCCTTACATCAGGACACTTCCAGCCATTACGGCCTCAGCTGTGCCCCCAGCAGAACAAATAAATCCTCCCCTCTTCCGTGGGATAGCCTGGATAGGACTTGAATCTAAACATCCCCAGTACTTCCAATATACTTCTCATATGGCGTGATCACAAGGCACTTCTTTATCTTTGTTTTTATCTTTGATGCTGCCCTTGGCCATGGGGTGGGGCACAGAGGAGAGTTCTAAATTCAGTGTCAGAGGGCCTGGGTTCAAATCCTGACTCAGCTATTTTGTCATTTCCCCCTATGACTGAAGTGGGAAAATCACTTAAACTCTGCTGGGTCCATTTTCTCACCAGTCACATTAAGGTTGGATGGAATGACCTCTAAGGGCCCTTCTAGCTCCAAAACCATATGAAAGTCCTAGAGAGACAATGCATGCATTATTATCCTCATGTTCCTAGTGGGAAAACAGAGGTTCAAAGAAGGAATGGAAGGTGCAGTGATAGAATGCTAGGCCTGGAGTTGGGAAACCCTGAGTTCAAGTCCTGCCTCAAACATTTAGTAGTGTGACCTTTGGCAAGTGAATTCTCTTTTCTCAGCCTCAGTTTTTTTTTTTTTAATAAGGGGTTGGCCCCCATGGCCTCTCCAGGGGCCTTCTGAGTCTATGATGCTTTGGCTTTTTCCAGAGCACACCTCAAGCACAACAAAGGAGCCAAGCTGGCATTCTAACTCAGATCCTCTGACTTCATCCAAATCCAGGGTTGTTTCCAACAAATCCCACTTTGGTGACTGGTAGAAGGCTGATCAGGAAGTTGTGGGGAGGAGGATCAATCTTGCCCTCCCTCAGATCCCTGGGAGGGAGAGACCTCCAAACAAGGAAGATGAAGAGGCTTAAGTCTCATGGTTGTCAGGCTCTTCCCAGGTCCTGAAAGTGAAAAGTGTGAATGCCAGGAGGCCACTGATTGAACACCACACACACACACACACACACACACACACACACACACACACACACACATACACACACTCCTACATAAAAACTGCCTTGCCTAAGCTGGGATCCTCACCCAGGGTGTGTGTGTGGGGAGGGTGGGGGTGGGGGGTAGGGGTGTGTGTGTCTGTGTGTGTGTGTCTGTGTGTGTCAAGCGGGATTACTAGAGACAGCTGGGGACCCTGAGGAAAATTAGGCTTAGTCCCATCCAGGGCCCCAGCCAGGCAGCCAGGGAGGGCTAATTCAAGAGGGATGGGGAGCTCACTCCCTGGCCTCTCTCCTGTCATCCTCACAGATGGCTCCTGGGGTGCTGGGGCCGGGACCCCCCCTCCCTCTGTGAGCAGAATCCCTTTGACATGCCCCAGGATTTACAATGTGAAATGTTGCTATTTTCCCTCCATTCTGTCTCTGCTTCAAAGAGGTCCCGCCTGGGCTCCCAAGGCCGGGATAAAGGTGATTTCTGGGAGGAGACAGATGAATCAAGAGCCTGACACCCAGCCCATTCTTTTTCCTCTCCTGATCCATCTGTTTATTATTGAATGCCCCTTTCATCTGTCCTCTGGAGGAGCTGTCTTCTTCCCTGAAACAGTGCCCTGCTTAGCTCTGGCTCTTTGGGGCCCTGAGAGGCTGCTTGGCCCATCTGCTTCTGATCTAGGTAGGGGCAGCTGAAATCAGGGGTGCAGCTCTGGAGGCCTGGCTGGTTTGGGGGGCAGTGTCCATGTTTGGTGTTCAGTTCTCTTGCGCCAACCCCAATATGGGTCACATAGAAACAGGGATGAGCTGGGAGGAAATCCTTCAGAGATCACTTTGGGCTCTGGGAGGAATGGGCAGAGATGAGTAAGGTCCTAGAGCCATGGGTAGGGGGATAGGGCAGGAGCCACATCTATTAATTATTCCATCCATTAATTTCTCAGCCAGAACTGTGTAGGACAAGAGAGGGGCTGTAAAACCTTGAAGAGAGGCTAGCAGAGTTTGTGGCTGAACTGAGAACATTAGAGCTGGGAAGGGTCTTAGAGCAAAGAACCCAAAATACCAAAGCTCAAAGGGGCCTTGGAACCCAGAAGGTCAAAGCTGGGAGGGAACTTAGAATTATAAGATGAAAACAATATTAATTCCTTTCATCACGATTTTACATTTCTACAGTACTTTAAGGTTTATCAAAGTTCATCACTCTCTGAGGTAGGGATACTAACATGCCCAGCTCATGGCTGAGAAAAGTTCTCTGAGGAAAGGAAGATCCCCAAAGAGAAAAAGACTCACCCAAGGTCACACAGGTAGTAGAGGGAGGATCTGAGCCCAGGTCTCTGACTCCAAAACTTGTTGAGGTAGGGGAGGGGATTCTCTGGAGCACCTCACCCCCACCGGGGTCTCCACCGCCAAGAACCACATGAGAAAAATACTGAAGTTTCAGTGAGAAGACCTGGATTCAAGTCTCAGCTAGAAATTTTAAACTGTGACTTCACCATAGCTCCAAGAATCGAACCCAGATCTCTCCACTCCAACTTCAGCATTTTTCTCATTATGTGACACCTGGCAGTAGGGGAGGGGGCAGGTGCTTGGGAGACTGCCCCTCCCAACAGAAGTGGGAAGGATGGGTGCCCATCCCTACAGCCCGTCAGAATGTCCTGGCTGTGACCTTGCCCAAGGCCCCTGGAGACCCCAGAATCCACTAAAGCAAGCCTCCTCTCTCTCTGCTCTTCCCCCATCTTCTGGGCCTGAGCCCAGGCCCTGCCCTTGCTCCCAAGTGCCCCAGAATGAATTTGGGTCCCTCCCTTCTTCCCTGCTGTTAGAACAAGGATGAGGAGGGCAGCCAAAGAGACTCCTCTTGGTGGGCAGGCATGCCGCCCCTCGGCCGCCTGTAATTAGCGTGGTCTCTCAGCGGCCCCGGTTCTGATTTTGTTTTCCATTCTTGAGTTAGAAACTTCCCCACTGAAATCTTGGAGAGGAATGAGCCCCAAATACCAGCCGTGTTGGGTGGGGGAAGCCAGAGGAGGAGAAGGGGCCAAGGAGGCATCTCTCCAGATATTAATGCCGAGACCATCCCTGTGCAATGGAAACAACTGGTCTTGGGAGTCAGGAGACCTGCGTTTGAGTTCTGAACTTGGAGAGCTTAGCCAAGGAACATTGCTAGTTATTTTCTGAACAACCCATTCTGGGACTCAGTTTCCCCCTCTGTAAAACGGGGGTGGGGCATGGAATAGATGACCTCGAAGGTCCCTGCCCCTGCTCTGGTGTTCTCTACCCAAAGGCCCTTACAAGCATGATCCTGGGACATCTCATATGTGTTCACCCCTATTGCGCCTCTGCTGGGAACATCTGAGTAGTTCTGTACTGCCCATCACGTTCAGAGCTCTTATCATTCAAGGCTTTCCATGGTCTGGTACCACCTTACTTTCCCAGGCTTATCTCACAGTACTCCCTTCCCCCCTCCACATACCATCCAAACTGGCCTATTCTCTGACCTCTGAACAAGATCAGAGCTCTCCTACTGCCATATTTTTAACCATGCTGTTCTCTATGCCTGTCAGATTCCTCTTCATCTTTCAAAGTCCAGGTCAAATGCCCTCTCTTCCAGGAAGCCTAGCTGGTGTCCCTGGGCCCACAATGACCTTCGCCCTCAGACCTCAGAGGTTGAAATCACTCAGATGCATAATCAACAACGAAATTCTGGATCTCCAGCTTCTAAGCCTGTCCCTGTCACTCCCCCATCTCTGGGCCTCAGTTTTCCCATCTTTAGGCCCAGCCACTCTGCTGTGAGCTAGCTGTGTGGCCTCAGAGGAGAACATTGCCTCTCTGGTCCTCATTCTCATTCCATGTCTGCCACGGAGACCACCCTGGGAGATCATAGGAAGTAGGCTGTCAGCACTAGAAGGGCCCTAGTGAGAGTCTAAGAGGAGTGGATTGAGTCACAGAATGTCAGAGCAGAGAGGGGCCTCAGAAATGCTGCAGCCCACACCCCACCCTTCTGTTACCCAAGGAGACAGTGAGGCCCAGAGAGACAGCACCAAGGGCCACTGAGTCAAGTGCAGAATGGGGGCTAGATAGTTAGGCAGGAGGTTTCACCCTATCCTCCTCACTAATGAGGACCTTGCATGGGAGGCTTTCCCCTCAGGTCCCCTCCAGCTCTGACGTCCAGGGTCTGTCATCTCCAGGGTGGTCTCTGAGAAAGACACACACCCAGTCTTGGGAGAGAGGCAAGAGAGGGAGCCGGGAGCAAGCTGTGTGTGCCCTCTCCCATCAGGTCTAGGCCAGCATGAGTCCGGCTCCACTCCTGCCTTTGGGGGCTGCTGCCTCCTGTGGTGTGGGCAGCTCAGCCTCAAGCTAGGAAGTCTCTCCAGGAACAGCAGGAGCTGTGGCAAGAGCCAAGAGGGGCGGTGGACTGGAAAAGGGGAGCTGCTCATGCCTGGGGCTTATCAGCCATCAGTCACGTCCATTGGGCACTAATTGGGTATTCAGCACCGTGATGGGGGGAGAATTGGGGGTGGGGTCAGCACGTGTAAGGTGGGAGACCTTCTGAAAGCTTCTCCAAGATGGCTAGGGAAGCTGGGCCTAGAACTAACCCAGAGGTGGCCTTGAGGGTTTGCAAAATATTCTCACTCAAAGCATCAGAGGTGGGTTAGTTAACATGTAATACAATAAAATATTATTAAAAAAATAAAAAAGAAATGAGTTGGAACTGATAATCCAACACCTTTTATTAAAAAAAAACTTTAAAATTAAGTAATTAACCATTCACAAAGCCTTTTACATAACATTAAGACCTTTAAATTTATAAAGCTTACTTATACATCTAGCATTAAATATTGGACCATTTACAAAGAATTTTCATTCGACATTAAGCCTTGTAGAGTTTGTCTATAGCCTTGTCAGCTAACAATAACTGTTCAACCATTCATTAGGTCATTTCACTAGCCCACTGTTTAACATTCAGTGGATTTGATTTTTTCATTATGATTTGTTTAGTAACTTTAAACTTAAAATGTAGTTTTAAATAATGTTTGGACTTGTCTGTAAAAAACAACATTCAGTGGACAACCTTACACAAAATCTTATGCACTTTACAATTTAAAACTTAAGTATTCACTTAAACCTAAGTTCGACAGTTTACAAAAGTCCTTTCATTTAATATTATACAATTTATAAAGTCTATTCCCCTAACATTAAGTCTGTTCCATTTACAAAGCTTTTTTACCTAATAATATGTATGTGGTAATTGACAAAGCCCTTCATATTAAGGTAAGCACTTCACAGTTTACAAAGGGAATCCCAGGATCATGGATATAGAGCTGGAAGGGACCTTGGGGGTCACTGAGAACAACCCCTTCATTTTACAGATGAGGAAACTGAGGCCAAGAGAGATGAAATGATGTGCCCAGGGACACACAGTAAGTGTTGGAGGAAAGATCTGAGCTCAGGTCTTCCTGATTCTAAGTGCAAAGCTCTTGGCTGAGCACCTGACCCTGAAGTAGGCTCTCTTGTTAAATACAAAGCAGCTAGGGTGAGGAAAGGGGGGTCAAGAACGATCTCTTGCAGCTGTGGTCTAAAGGAAGCTGAGGGGTTAGAGAGATGGAGGGTTGGCATGATCTTAGGGGCTGAATCCTCAGCCACCTTGCCAGGAAGGTATCCCGAGGAAGAGAGAACATCGGGAAGACCACACACTAGCAGGAGAAGCCTTTGGAGCCAGCCCCAAGGGGACGAGGGGAACAGGAATGCCGTGCAGATCCAGGCTCTGGGGATGAAGCTGCAATCACCCAGCACAGCAGGACCTCCCCTCCAGGCTTCTCTTGCCCTTTTTCAACCACAACCACCAGACCAAAGGAGCTTGTATATCAGCCTGTGGCTGCTGGTGTGGTCAGTGGAGGCCTGGAGATAATGAGGCTGAGGTTAGGGGTTTGATTTTAGCCCAAGTAGGTTAGCCTGGCTCTGTTCCCTGGTCACATCCTGAGGCTTGACACTGGTCCCATACTGGGCCCTGACTCTGGTCTCAGACTGAGCTCCAACCATGGGTACAGTCAGTGTCCTGATCCTAGTCCTAACCTGAGCTGCCCCCAGACTAAACCCTGACCTTGGATACAGAATGAGCCTTGAATTTAGACACAGACGAAGGTCTGACTCTGGCCCCAAAGTGAGCCCTGACCTCAGTGTCAGGCAGCCCTAACCTTGGACACAGATAGAAACCTAACCCTAACCCCAGACTGAGCCATGACCTCCATCCCATACAGAGCCCAGTCTTGGACAAAGACAGAGCCCTGACTGGATATACACACAATCTTGACTTACATCCTAGGCTGAATTCTAATGAAGGTCAGAGATCAGCCATTAATTACAGGAATGACCATATAAGGCTGCCCCTGACCACTGCAAAGGACACATCCTCCTGACTATACTTTAGGAGCATGGGTTCCATATGGGAAACTGCATGCAGTATTTCTTCTTTGTTTTCGGAGCTAAGAATTTCAATAAGCTCTCTACTGAGTGGCCGGTGGCAGGTGGGACATATCCCTCCCAGTCCCAAAGCTGCAGAGCACATCACCAAAGGGCCCCCCATGACCAAAGGACCCCCCCAACACAACAACAAGGCCAAGTGACATTCACTCAGACACAGAGAAAAGCTGGAGCTTGGCCCCAAACTGAACCCTGACTCAGTCCCAGATAGACAGTGACAGAGTTTAACGGTTTTATTGGTTTAATTTCTTTTTTATTCTGAAAATGAACACCAAATAAAACAGGTGCTTCTAAATACATAGTGTTTTGGAAGAAGAGGTCACCTTTCCCGGCTCAGCCTCTGCTTTCCTGACCTTGGCTATCATGCCTCAGCAGTCTTCTCATCCTCAAAGATGCCTCCCCCCTACTTCCCACCGTGGCCTCCTCCCCACACTGGTGACTTTCTCCATTTTGAAGAAGAGCCTAAGGTAGCCATCCTTCATTTCTCTCCTGGATTTGCTTTTGACCCCCTCCACTGCCAAACCTCCCCCCTCCCCCACCTTAGCATCTACTCCCCCCACTTCTTTCCAGCTCCCTTATATGCATTGCTTCCCCCCGATAGGGCAGAAATTGTCATTCTTTAGGCTTGTATGCTTCTCTACATCACAGTTCCTGGCACACAGTAAGTGCTTAATAAATGCTTGCTATCTTGCTTTGACTTAAAGAGAACGATTGCACTATAAATTATAGACCTTGTTGCATACTGCTTGCTTTTTTTTTTCTTGTGTGGATGATAAATTCCACATGTAACTTTCAAAGCTGTCACACTCCTCAGGGCTTCCTTCTCTTCTTCCTCTTTGTCTCTTCTATACTTTTTTTCAAAAGATTGTTTCAATAAACTTATTTTATTTCTTCCTTTATTAATTAATTAGTGTGCTTGCTGTGACTTCCCTTTTCCTATCCTCTCCTCCCTACCAAAGACAAAAAAAGAAAACAACAGCCTCCTAACAATATAGATAGTCAAACAAAAATTCCTGCACTGTCTGGATCTGAAAAAGCAGCCTCATCCTGCATCCTGAGTCCAAGAGTGCCAAGAAGCAGGCCCCACCCACTTCATCACTGTTCCTCTGAACTGTCATCACTTATCACTACATTGATTGGTTCTTCAGCAAATCAAAGCTGGTTTTGGTCATTGTATAACCGGTATTGCTTACTTCCCTCTGCCTCAATCCCTACGAAACCATTCCTTTCATCATTCCTGATGGCCCAAGGACTTCCCCTGCACACATAGGCCATACAACTGATGGGGACCCTCTTACTCTCCAATTCTTTGCCTTAACAAAAAGGAAATGCTGTAATTATTTTTTGTATCTCTGGGTCCTTTTCCTCATTCTTTGATCTCACTGCTGAATGGTTTTTAAAGTACTCTGTAGACATTAATTCATGTGAACCTCAAAACAGCCCCGACAGGAAGGTAGTATGAAAAATGAGTCACAAGATTCAAGACGGAGATCAAAGGGACATCTAGCTCAAGCACCCTCATTGAAGGGGTAAGGAAACTGAGGCAAGGGGGGATGATTTGTCCAAGGCCGTACCACTGGTAGCACCCAAAATGGGATTTGAACTCAGAGCCAGTGCCCATTCCCTTGCACCTTCATTTTACAAATGAGGAAACTGACGTTTAGGGGAGGGACCCAATTTGTCCAAGGTCACACATTTTTCAGACTGAGGACAGCCAGGTGCCTCATCTCCCCATTCAGGGCTCTCTCAGCTTTTGCTGGGTCCCACTGCCCTCCTCCAGCTCACTCCTCCTTTCTCAGGCCTGAGAATGGCTGCTGTGTTGGGCCCAGCCTGATAGACAAGGCCGGACTTGCTTTCTCTCTCCCTCAGGGGCCATAAGCCAGCCCTGTCTCCAGGCCTTCTACAACCCTATCCATCAGCCTAAGCTGACTTTGGGGGCCCAGGGGATGAAGTTCTGGGAAGCTCCCACCACTGCATTTAGGTCCGGTTTCCATCCCAACCCACGCTTTAGGCAGGGAGACGTGGACCCCAGCACATCCAAGTTCCTTTGGATGGGATGTCCCCAGCTCCACCGCAGAAGGCATCCCAGGGAGGGCTCCCCAAAGCCACGAGGCCAACATCCCAGCCACACACAAGGCCCTTTTGGTTTTGCTGCCCGAAAACTGGGCTGTCTCTCCATCTGTCAAGCACGATCCCTTCCCAGGCTCCTTCGGAACAAGCTATCTTTATGAAGCCCAGGACTGCCCTTCAACCATTAAAATAACACCTCCTTAGGACAGAGCCGCCAACCACAGGCCAGCACAAAGGGACATTCACACACTGCCTGGGATGAAAGAGGCTGAACCTGGGCTCGAGGCCTGGAGCCAAGGGAAGATGGGGGTTCACGCAGCTAGGGTGCTTCACTGGGAACTGGGGTGAGGGGAGAAGCCAATATAAAAACTAGCTTAAAAATAGTCCCTACTTCTCCAGTGCTTGAAGGTTTTAAAAGGACATTCTTCACAACAGCCCCATGAGACATAGAGAACAAAGATGATTTTCCCCACAGTTGAGGGGACTGAGGCTCAGCCGAGGGAAGGGACTTGTCCAGGGTCATATAGATAGGGAGTAGCAAACCTCAGATTTAAACCCAGGCTTCCTGATGCTAAGCTTGGGATTCATTCCACCAGGCTATAAAACCTTCCTTCTTTATCCCTGCATAAAAACAAAGAAACCTTGAGCCCAGCTACAGAGTCTCTTACACAAACAGCCTGCCCTGAGTGGCCACGCTGGGCCCAAGCTGCTGGGCACAGTGGTCTCAGGGCATGACTGACTCCCCGTCTGGGCTCTCTGACCTATGACCAGAGCAAAGAAAGTTGCATCTGTTTCCAGGCCTAGAGAGAGCCAGGGCTCCCATGGTGGGGGAGGGAGGATGCCAGGGGGCCAGGATGTGGGGCTCTGACCCTACACAATACTCCCATTGTAGTGAGATCAGGAGGCAGTGGGGAGCCCTGGGAGGACTGCCAAGAAGAACCCCTTCCAGGACTGAATGAGGCATATAAAGAGGAAGGATGGGCTGGCATTGTGATCTTGGAGGGTTGAGGCCCTAGGGAGGAGGTCACTGGAAAATAGACCTGAGATAAGCAGATCTGAGCCTGAATTCAATATCTGCTATTGTGTATCAATCAATCAATTGGCCCTGGCCAAGTCATTTCATCCTGTTTTCCGGGTGGGAAAGGAAGGCAAGGAAAGGGAAGGAAAATAGGGGTGCTGGATCAGATGGTCTCTAAAGGATGTCACAACTCTAACATTCCCTGTTCTAAGCTTCCCAGAGTTCTGATGTCCTCTGTTCTAAGTCTCCTCTCACCCCTCACATTCTGTTCTAAGGTTTCTCTCAGCTCTGAAAGCCTCTGGACCTTCCTGATCCCTAGGCCCAGAAATGCCTCCCCATTTCATTATCCATGACATTCCATGGTACCCTGGTGCCTGCTTCCACCATTTATAACCATCTCTCTCATCTCCCCCAAATCCAAGGACATAGTTTCTTTATTTTAAATCAGTGACCAGAGAACTTTCTGAGACATACATTTAAAAATCTTACTTGAAGGTAACAGGTAAGGACTGAGTCTTTTGGCCCATGTCTGGATACTTTCACAATTATCTGAAAAGATCACATGCATTTTTCCCTCTGAGAGATGGGAGGATATTACTGGCTCAGAAGAGAGAGGCTTTCCTTTAAGACTGTGGCTGCTGCTTGTCCTTCATTCTTGAAGAGGGCCAGTGAAATCACAAGGGTCATATCTTTCCTTGCTCATGAAATGGATTTAAGTGAAGTAGAGCTGTGCCAAGTTGTGAGCCCCCCTCTTTCCTCCATGGTCACTAACATCCAGTGGCAAGACAAAAGTTGAGATGCCTGGTGATGGCCCGGGATGCAATGGACAACCTTGGCATTTCTAAATCAAGGTCTTTCCCAGGCCTCAGTTTGTTTGAACAGCACTCATAAAAGGTAAAGAGCCAATTGTTTTTAATTCACACAAATGTCTTTCTCTTCCCCTTCAGAACCCAGGATCAATCTACTGTGAAATCTAAATCAATTGACTCCATTTTGCATCCGATTATCCTTTATTGTGCAAGCTAAACCCTGCTTTGCTATAAAGTCATGATTTAAGGGAAATATTTTGCTGGAGACTTTCCTGGGAAACAAAGAAGTGGGTATGAGAAGTTCCCCATTAAGAGTTCCTCATTCCTGTCAGGTGTTCGTAGTTCCCCACTCCCCAAATAGGCCCCACAAGTTTGAGACTGAGGGCTTGGGGGCAGAATATTAAGGCCCAGTGGAATGTTCTCAGAGAAATGTTTTCTAAAGGAAAAGGACTAGAATGATGGGTGGATCTGGTGCCCACAGAATGTTGAGTTACTCAGAGGAAGGAGAGTCTCCAACAATGACCGATGTACCCTGGACAGAGCTTCAAAAAGAATTCGACCATATGAGGTGAGAAGACTATTATCTGCACTCATGAAGGGAAGATCCATGGCAATCAAACCATGCCACCATCCCAGAATCCCAGGATCCTGGGGGCAGTAGGGTCCTCAGCAGCATCTAGGTCAACTAGTCCCAATTAGCAATCCCCTCTACAAACTCCCTGACAAGTGGCCCCCTAACCCTGTATTGCAGTGAGAGGAAGGCTACCATCGCCCAAGGAATCCTTTTCCACTCTAGGATAGCAACAGGGTCTGTGGTCTAGTGGTGGTAGTAATAATAGTGAGGGTGATGGTGGTTGTGATGGTCGGGGTCATGGTGGTTCCTCCCTTAGGGCAACCCAAAGCTTTCTCCTTCTCATCTTGTTCCTGCCCTCCAGGGCCAAGGACAGGTCCAATTGCTCTTCCCTAATTGAAGCCCATACAATCATCCCAGACAGTTGTCATGCCTCTCAAAGTCCTCGCTTTCCCACATATTCCTAGTACCTTCAGCGAGCATTTATGTGGCCCAGTGTCTGACCTCTGCACCCTCCTCTGGACTTTCTCCAGCTTGTCTACATGGCCCAGAGCTGGACATACCACTCTCCAGATTTGGCCCGACCAAGGTAAGACCCTGCAGGACACTTCTCTTCAAGTCTTAGGCATGACATCTCTCTAGATACAGCCCAGATTCACACAAACATTTACAGGCTTTTATAATGCACTGAAAGGTGGCATTGACTTGAGGATAGCCAATACCTCTTATACATCTTGCCTAGATGACCTTGGGTAAGTCACCAAACATTTCATTACCCAGGGAACCCTTTGAAACCACAATTCCAGGTTGCAGAGAAAGTACCAGCGTGCACTGGACCATCTGTCCCGTCCTACTTTATACAGGTGCTGCCTATTGCCTGGAATCCCCTCCCTTCCCCCACCAACCCTCCTGGCCCAATCCTAATAGTCCCTGCCATCACTGAATGGTTTACAAAGAGCTCTCTCCCCCCTTTTCCAACCCCCAGCTTGCTGTCCAGATGCAGTCTCCTCCAGGAAGTCTTCTCTCATGGCCCCCAGCCCATAGCAATCAAACCCTCCTTGAAATTCTTCCAAGGCTCTCTCTAATAGTCTCACCTACCCTTCCTGGGAGCCATTTGGAAGCAGATTCCCACCCCATTCCTTCCCTAATCCCCCTTGTTCCCAGCCCCTAGCCCTGAAATGCCAACTCATTCTCATAGTCACTGACCCAAACCCCATCCATCATTTCACTGGATTCTCACAACAACCACACAGGCAAGCCAGGGAAGAGAGGCTTGACAGAGTAGAAAACTTGCCCCAGGGGGGCAGGTGACTTGTCTAAGGTCACACGATGACTTGCCAATGCAAGATCCCGAATCTCCGCACATCAAACCCCATTCTCTCCTCTATACCCCCATTGAAGCAGCCTCCAATGGAGCCAGAGTGGCTGCAAGGGGGCCCCAACATAAGCCCAGGAATTCAAGAGGAAGGAGGGAGGGATTCACGTTGAATTCATGAGCCTCAGTGGGGATGAGAGAGAGGGGCGAGGGCCCCT
This sequence comes from Petaurus breviceps papuanus, assembly GCF_028583685.1. Classification (NCBI taxonomy): domain Eukaryota; kingdom Metazoa; phylum Chordata; class Mammalia; order Diprotodontia; family Petauridae; genus Petaurus; species Petaurus breviceps. The sequence continues at coordinate 27,341,134 of NW_027185850.1, read as the reverse complement.
CTTGGAATGGGAGGAGATGCCAAGGAAAATGTTAGTTTTGCTCGTTTCAGCCTCTAAGACCAGCCCAGATGGGGCCAGGCCTGACCACTTTGTCACTGTTTATTCAACTGAAGCTTCAGGCACTCAGCAGAGAGTCCACAGTGGGGGACACCTGTGCTGAACCATTGCTCAACCTGGCTAGAGGACCCAGCAGGGAAGGGGAGAGGGAGATGCTCCAAATCATCTCCTGAGAACTAAAGCGTGCATGCGCAAGGACAGTGGGGAGCCCTGCATTCCAGTCCTGGCTCTGTCATTAACTCATCCTGTGATTTGGGACAGGGCCTTTCCTTTTCTCTGGAATAGGCAGAAATGACAAGATTTGGCACCAGCTTGGAGGTGTGGGGGGAAAAATGGTGAGGAGTCAGTCAGAGGATGAAGTTGAGGGTTCGGTGACCCGAGTAAGTGAAAGGATGTAAGTGGCCACAGTAGTAACAGAGATGTTGGATGTGGAGGGGAAAGGCTGCTGGATTCTGGTTTGGGCAGACAGAGTTGAAGATGCCTACAGTACAGAGTCTGCAGTATCCAAGAGAGATTAGATGATGTGAGATTCGAGTTCAGGAGAGAGACTAGGGCTGGATGTATAGATCTGGGCATCATTTACATAGAAGTGAAAACTGAACCCATGGGAGCAGATGTGATCACCAAAGGGGAGAGGGCAGAGGGAGACAAACAGGGCCCAGGAAGTCGTCTCAGGGAGCCCACACATAGAGCGGCTGGGATAATACATGAAGAGCCCCCCAAGGAGACCAGGGCAGACATTGGACAGACAGGGAAGGAGGAGAAGGAGAATCATGATGAAATAGTGCCATGGGAAAACAAAAACAATGGAGGAGAAAGTAGCCAGAAAAGGGTGGCCACTCCCAGATGCCAGCAGCTGAGCAAAACATAAACGACACAAGTCCTTATTATTTATTAACCCTTCAGAGCTGTCCTGTCCTCTGCTCACTACAACAGCCCTGTCAGGTAAGCAGTACAAGAAGCACTATACCCATTGCACAGAGGGAGAAACTGAGGTCCAAAGCTGTTTAAATGGTTTGTACAAGTTTGCACAACTCACTAGGGGCAGAGCCGGTGGTATGATGATAAATGTTTAACAAGAGACTCTCTGAAAAAAAAATTAACTTGTGGCACATTTTTAAGTTTAATTTCCCTTATTAACATTTTCTTCAGTCATTTTCTTAGGTCTAGAAAATAAATAAAGCCCTGATTTGTAGAATTTGCTAATCTCCAAGGTGTAAATGAGAAAATTCACACAAAGAAAATGTAACAAGAGGCTTGGTAGGAGCTGATTCCCACACACCCTTGGACAGAAGTCAGGCTACGGTTAGGCTTTTTTCTGCTCTTCAATTTAATCCACCAAGATCCATTAAGGACCTCCCAGCTGTAAGGCAGGGATTCAGGAGGGTCACAGAATCTCAGAGCTTGCAGGGCCCTGAGAGGCCCTGGTCCTCTGCTCTAACCCTGATTTCAATCAGAATCTGGATGAGGATGTGCCCAGGGTAACCACCCAGCCTTGGGCCAAGCTCATCAAGTGCCTCCCTTCAGGGACGGCCATTCCACGTGGGCAACACGGTTCATCAGAAAGTGTTTCCTTCTGCCTACTTGAATGTCTGGGAAATGAGCCCAGTTCTATCAGGCTCAAGGCTTCCCGGTGGGCGACGGGCCAAGCCAGGCCAACCTCCTAGACCTCAGCACTTCTCTCATGGACTTGGTGTATCCCAACCTAACCTTTTCATCCTTAGATGAGACATGTCTGCCCTCTGAAATGGGGAGCACCAGAGACCATATATATTTCTGCTTCTGAACCCCAGCCCCCTCCTCCTTCCAATAAAGTCCTATTCAGGCAGTGAACACAGAGGATTCTGGGCAGCCAGAGACGATGGCATCAAAACAAGATCTCTTTGGAGAACTGAACTCAGAGTCAGGAAGGCTTGGGTTTGAATCCCGCCTAAGATTTCTCAGCATGTGACCCTGAGCTAGTCACCTTCTCTAAGAACTGAAAAAAAAGGGGGACAATAAAAGCACTGGCCCATCCCCTCATTTAAGAGTTTCCTCAAAGATCAAATGAGAGAATGACTATACACAGCTTTGTAAACCTTAACAGGTTAAAGGAATGTGAGCTATTATTATAAA
>NW_027185850.1:27314411-27338562 GCF_028583685.1 Petaurus breviceps papuanus | reverse complement strand
CCTCTCTCTCCCTCTCTCTCCTCTCTGTCTCTCCCTCCCCTTCCCCCTCTTCTCCCCCCTTCTCCCCCTCTCTCTCAGTCTGGGGACCATTTTTCCATCAATAGACCACTTTAGGGCCTGTCCCCTGACATTTACCGACAATCATAAAAGGCCAACCTAATGATGGCCATTACATCTAAAGAACAGGCTTAATGAATATTAAATAGCTGTGGACATCAAAGTCTGGGCAGGAGAAGAAACCTAATCTCTCTCCTCAAAGTGGTGTCTGGGGCAGCCTAGGCCAGCTGAGCAGTTGGCCCTTTCGGGGGGCTGTCAAGAACAATTCTGAGGCACCCACAAGGCACGCTTTGAGCAAGACCTTCTGGCCCGGCGTTTGTAACGTCTAATAAGCAGGTCTGCCATTATCTCCTCCCGGACTGTCAATCAGGCCTGGCTCTGGAAGGAAACGCTGGTCTAGTAAACGCAGGTTCTCTGGGTCCCTCAGCCCTTCAGGGCCCAGCTCTGGGAAGACCGCTGGCCTTAAAGCTGGGAGAGTGACAGGAGACCACAAAAGAGTTGCCTTTGTCCCCAAGGCATTGCAGCTGCCACAGAAAGTGAGTGAATTTGCATCCCAGGAGTAGTTCAGTCACCTGCTGGCATTGGGACGCTTCAGAGAACCTCAGCTTGAGGGGCAGAAGGCCCCACAGAGGTCATCTGTCCTACCCCCACATTTCACAGAAGAGCTAACTGAGGCCCAGAGAAATGATCTCAAGATCCCATCACAAATAAACAAGAGAACCACAATTTGAATCAGGCTCATCTGACTAATTCTAACCCTTGGTGCCCCCTCTTCCTTGCCTTCTCTGGGATGCAGGCTGGTCACTGGTAAAATGAGGGGGCTGAAATAGATGGCCCCCCAGCTCTGGTTTGGTTAAACTACAGTGGGGCCAACACAACCACAACCACAGGGGTAACACAATCACAAGAAGTAACACAACAGTGTGTGGTACAATATGGTAAGTCGAGAAACCCAGAGGAAGCTCCCTAGAGTCAGAAGGCAAAGGTTGAAGGCTGCATGCAGGAGGAGGACCTGGGTGTAGGCTGTGACATCCAAATCCACAGGTGCAGTGTGGCAGGGAAGACCAGGAGAGGGGGACAGAGGAAGCTAAGGTGGCAGGAGGGCACGGGATGAGGTGAGGTGCGAAGGGGCTGGGGGGGCACCCAGTTGGGATGCAGCCTAGGTCGTATCTAGTCATGAGATGCAGAAGGATGGGGTGGGAAGGGTAATGCAGAATAAGAACCAACGTTGCTACGGGGCATTTTAAAGCTGGCAAAGGACAGTCTCTCTTGAGTGGAAAAATGACCCTGCGGAGTAGAGGCTGCAGGTATCATTATACCCATTTAAGTAACTTGCTCATGGCCACACAGCTAGTCCTCTCACAGGCAGGCCACCCTGAGTCCAAATCCAGCATCCTGCCCACTTGCCCCATCTTACCCCCTCTCTGATCTAGCAGCTTGAAATTTCTATGATTGATAAAACCATCTTCCACAGTGTCCCCTCTCCTGCCCGGGTTGGACCACATCGGAGGGCTGGGCGCTGAAGTTTAGGAAGGACAGAGGGTGACCAGAACGGAAAGGATCTGGAGTCGATGACCGTGATGATAAAGGGAGTGGGCATTTATAGACTGGAGAAGATCAGATTCTCAGCTGTGACATCTGAAAGTGCCTGAAGGGCTGTCAAGTGGAAGAGGACTTAATTAGCTCATTCTGGCTGGGCCCAGGGGAGCAGAATCAGGAGCTGTTTCTGCAGTTTGGAGGGACTCTGGGACCTCAAAAGGAGAAGGTTAGGACTGGGAATGACCTTGGACCCCACTGAGGCCAATCTCTTACTTTACAGATGAGGAGACTGAGACATGGTTAAGGGAAAGCAATCACCAAGGTCCCAGAGGCAGCAGGGGGCAGAGGTAAGGTTTACCTCAAGCTTCCTTGGTGCAGCCCCAACCCCCCCCCCCCCCCCCCGTCTATGGCTCCCCAGCCTCTGAAGGGTTAAAGGGGCTGAAACTCTTCTGAAGGAAGTCACACACTCCCTCCCCAAGCTGGCCGGCCAGGATGTGCAGTACGGGCCCACATGCCGCCGATTACCATTAATGAGAGCTCAGTGGAAGAAATCTCTCCCTAAGATGGAAAACGTAACACCCAGTAAATATTTATTGATCACATAGAATGCTGATTAACTCCTTCCCCACTGGAACTTCCCTTCCCCCCAGGCTGCTCAGTGTGGGGCCCCACAGGATGGCGGAAAGAGCGCCCCTTGCGGTAACAAGGTAACAAGGTATACCTGTCTTGGACTCCCAGCTCCAATGAGGCCCCAGAGGTAACAGAGGCCGAGAGGTCAAGCCTAGCCTTCTTTTACAGATGAGGACACTGAGGCAAGCAGCTAATGCATCTCTGAGGTTGAATTTGAACTCGGGTCTTCCTGGCTCCACGTTCAATGCCCCATCCATGGCACCCCCAGCTGCCTCTAGCCAACCTGTTGGGAATAATTCTACCCAACAAAGGCTTCCTCTGGTCCATATACCTGGCACTCTTCACAGATCTGCTGTTCTGTCATAAGGCAGGAATGACCCTTCAGTGCCAGCTTTCCGCCTCCAACATCTAAACTCTCCCCAAGAACAGTTCTCATCAGTGAGCTTCTATTAAGCACCAATGAGTGCTGAGAATGGAAAGACAAAACATCAAACAGTCACTGCCTCTGATGATTGTCTCCAGTTTAGCCTGTCTATGGTTTGTACATAGTTATGTCCATGTTGTCTCCTTCATTAGATGAGAAGCTCCTTGAGGGCAGGGACTTCTTGCCTTTATTTATATCTCCATTGGGCAGCTAGGGGGTGCCACAGTGCACGGAGCCCCAGGTCTGGAGTCAGGAAGACTTCTCTTTACAAATTCAAATCTGGCCTCAGACACTAGCTGTGTGACCCTGGGCAAGTCACTTCACCCTGCTGGCCTCATTTTCCTCATCTGTAGAATGAGCTGGAGAAGGACATGGCACACCACTCCAGTGTCTCTGCCAAGAAAACCCAAATGGGGTCACAGAGAGTAGGATGCAACTGAACCGACTGAACAAAGATCTTAGCACAGCGCTTGGCACATAGTAGGTGCTTAAATAAATGTTCTTAACTGACTCACTAGATCATTCACCCTGAGACTCCTAAAAGCATCCAGCAAAATTAAATAACACTACCAAAAAGGAGGTTTTAGGAGATAGGGAAAGGGGGCAGCACCAGCCTTCAAGTCAGGAGAACCTGAGTTCAAATCTGACCTCAGACCAGACACTGGACACTTCCTAGCTGTGAGACCCTGGGCAAGTCACTTAACCCCAATAGCCTTACAGAAGAAGAAGAAGAAGAAGAAGAAGAAGAAGAAGAAGAAGAAGAAGAAGAAGAAGAAGAAGAAGAAGAAGAAGAAGAAGAAGATGATGATGATGATGATGATGATGATGATGATGATGATGATGATGATGATGATGATGATGATGATAGGGAAGGAAAGGAGAAAAGGGAGAACAGGCTGCTCAGAGGTCCCTCGCAGCTCTAACATTTTTTGTTTGATGTTCTTCCAAGCCCCAAATTCTAAGGTTCCCTCCAGTTCTGATGTTCTGTGTTCTATGTTATAAGCCTTCTAGCCCTGTTATTCTGTAGTCCGAGGTCTCTCTGACACCCTAGGTTCTAAGTTCTAAGGTCCCTCCCCTCTGTGACATTTTTAGCTCTCTGTTCCTAGGTCCCTTCCACATCCTGTTAGTATGGCTGAGTGAGGCACACAGGCAGGGGGCCAGACTCAATAATTACACCTTGCCCTGAATACATTACGTTCATCCAGAATGAACTCTATTTGGAATCCTCCCCTCCCCTCATCTTTTCTCTCTCTGTCTCTGTCTTTCTCTCTCTGTCTCTCCTGTCTCTATCTGTTTCTCTGTCTCTGTCTCTCTGTTTCTCTGTCTCTTCCTTCCAGGCTCAGTCCAGAAGCCCCTTCCATGGAGATGTCTTCCCTGGTCCCTGTCTGCTTCCCAGTCCTTTAGGGAAAAATGCTTTCTCCCTCCTCAAATATCTGCAGAACTGTATCAAATGATTATTATTCCACTTCATGCCTTTTCCCATATGAGCCTGTCAGCTCCCATCTCTAACACTACAGATGAAGTTTTATGACTAGAAAGTCTCAAGGGAATGAGTCAATGAATGGATGTGTGATGACCTTGAACAAGCCCCTCCCCTCTTCTGGGCCTCAGTTTCCTTATTTGCAAAATGAGAGGATTAAACTGGATGGTACAGGGGAAAACTACAATGGGTGGCCTCTGGAGGGAGTGAGCTCCCTGTCTTCATGAAGAGGCTGGATGGCCACTTGTTGGGGATGGTGTTGAGGGGATTCTCCTTCAGCTCCAGGGAGAGCCCTTCCATCACGAAAGTGAGAAAGAGGGAGGATTGTTCCAAGGCACCAGAATTCCGAGGTTGCTGACAACCCTCAGATTCCTCAGGGAGTTTACAAACAAGTGAGTTTGTCTGTCGTCGGTGAGGATAATTATTGGAAAGAGGCAGCTCCGAGATGGCCAGCCCTGGCCCCTCCCCAAGCCAAGGGCAGTCTCGTTGTGTGCGAGGGTCTGGGTCTCCAATGGTGCTCCTGTTTCCTGCTCCTGTCAAACTCTGCGAGCTCATTCTGGGCACGGAGGCACTCTCCCAAGTCTAACACCATGCGGGTTGTGCATCCCAGCCTTGGGGCCTCTAGAACCAGCCAACTTACCAACCTCCCCTCCCCCTCCTCACACACATAGCCCAAAATCTCAGGAGCTAAATGTACAGAGAAGAGAAGGCAGAGCTGGTTGGTCCAGGGGGAAGGGCTCTGGCTCTGGGGTCACATCCCAGGTGTCCCATGCATTGATTTATCAGCATAGCCTTACACCAAGTCTCTGGAGCTCAGCTCTCTTCTCCACAAAAAGAGACAAGAAGGACTCACAAGTTCCTTCTAGCTACAGTTAGGATCCTTCATAACTCATTCTCTTCCCAGCCCAGGAAACACACAGCAAGTTTCCTTCTGGCTCAACCTTCCTTATCCATAAGACAGTGTGACTTTTGGGGGAAAGTCTGACACATAGTAGGTACTTAATAAGTGCAGGGTGACTGACCCACTGAGACAGGAAACCAGAATACCTTGTGCCCAAGGCTGGCCCTCCATGGGGCCAGTGCAGTAGAAAGAGCGAAACTCCTGGCTCTGGTATTTATTACCAGTGTGACTTTGGACAATGTCACTTAGCCTCTCTGGGCCTCAGTTTCCTCATCTGTATAAAGGTAGGGGCAAGCACAGAGGGAGACCCTCTACTAGCTGATCTCTATGGTTCTGGGCAAAGCTTTGTTCTACTTGGCCCCAAAGGGTTGACTGGAGCTCTAATGAGACTGAGGGAGGCTGGACAAATGGTAAGGATGTGCGCTATCCTGTAGAGAAGTGGGTCGCCCCCCCCTGGGAGGAGACAGGCTCCCCCTCCTTGGAGGTCCTCAGGCAGAGGCGGGCTGCTTTTTGGTGGGGATAGTCTCTGCGCAGGTATGGCTCAGAGCCCACAATGCTGAGGCCTGTGGATCGTTGAGAAGACGACACTGGGCCTCTGGAGCCATGCTGAGGGGAAGCCTTCTGCCTCTGGCCTGGGGGGCAGGGGGCAGCTTGGGGGCTTAAGAGAAGACCTCCGGACACTGCCCAAGATGTCAAAGAGCACCGGGCTCACAGGGGAAGGAGGCTTCACAGACACCAGCCCTTGCTGCTCTGTGCCCCCCCTCCCAAGCCTGGCACTCCCCCATCCCACGCAGCAGAACTCAATTAGGACCCTGCTTACACACCAGTTTTCAGAGCCAAACCAAATTCTCGTAACCCCACACGGCTCCGGTTCAGCTGCGAGACTCACAGTTTCACATCCCCTCTGGTCTACAGTCTGCAGCCCCCAACACACATGGTTGTCCCTCCCTCTCTGGCATTTGAGTGCACATGGCCAGGGAGGAGTAGCTGAACAGTTCTGAGACTCTGAGTGGGTTTATAAGGGATATGAAGGGAGGAGAGGATGGAGAACCTGTAATTCAGAGACAGAAAGCCAAGAGGGTGGGAAGCTGGAAGGAGAGGCAGGGGTTACGACTGATGCTGAAGGGTCCCCAGGGAGATGGAGAAATTACAGGCTCTTTAAATGAATTGAAAATGACTCCTTAACCACCACCTCCTGTAAGAGGTCAAGTAGAAGTTGGATTGAACCGGTCCCTAAGAGGCCAAGACACTGCCCGGCTACCTCTCGACCATTTCAATCTACCTCTCCACTTAAAACAGGGTTTGGACCCCAAAGACTGAGGTTTCAACCTGCTTCTGCTGCCTACTACCAGCATGGGCCCCTGGCCTCAGTTTCCCTATCTGTAAAATGAGAGGGCTAGACTCATGCTAGCTGTGAGGACCCATAATTCTAAGGCCTTGGGTGACAGGCTACATCCTCACTTCTCTGCTCCGATATTTTCTGTGCTAAGGTCTCCCTCCTGCTTTAACATTCTCTCTTCTCAGGTTCCTCTGAGTTCTTCAAGCTGCCAACCATTCACTGTCACCTGCTCATTAGGAGAGAATAAGGTCTCTCTCTAGTATCCTTGGAAGTTAGGAGAGCCTCCGTCCCCCTCCCCACTGCTGCTCCCCCCTTCCTGTTCCCAGTCCCCTGCCCCAAATTCCTGGGCTAGCTGTGTGATCTTGGGAAACTCACTTCCTTTTTTGTTCCTCTGTAAGAAGCAGATTCCTGACCCCTCTGCTGGACTGGAAGGACAGCAAAGGTCTGGAAGGAAACGGAGGCCCAGCAGAATTCCTCCTTCATGGCCTGGCATCAGCCTAGGAAAATTACACTCTCTGCCTTCCAGCTGATTCCTCGGGCAATTACCGATTCATGCCTCACCTAGAACTCGAAGCCCCCCAAGCCAATGGGGAAATTTACTGACTGTCTGTAACATTCAGCCAACCCAGGACCTCCAAGGGCCGCTCACAGGCAAGAGTGGGCACGTGGGCCTTCTCCAATAACACACGTGTTCCAGGCACGAAATTGTGGTTGATGGCACGAGGAGCTGGAACCCCCTCCAGCTGGGCCTACTGGGGCTGAGGGAGGAGGAGTCAGGAAGAACAGGGGCCTCTGATCAATCCAACTTTCTTTTTTGGGAAATGTCATTTCTTAATCATAGGCTGAAGCCCCCTCCTTCTACTTTCTTAACAAGTCTACTGGAATGGTATGAGAGCTGTGTCCTATATAACAGAACCGAATGGACAGTACATGGCCTCAAAGATCCTTGGAATTGGCAGGGACCTAGAATCATCAAAGGGCAGTGAGGTGGTGCAGTAGATAGAACTCTGGACCTGGAGTCAGGAAGACCTGAGTTCAAATATGACCTCGGACACTTACTAGCTGTGTGACCCTGGATAAATCACTTCACCCTGTTCACCTCAGTTTCCTCTTCCGTAAAATGAGCTGGAGAAGAAAATGGCAAACCACTCCTGTATCTCTGCCAAGAAAACTCCAAATGGGGTCATGAAGAGTTGGACATGACTGAAAATGACTGAACAAGAGAGTCATCAAATGAGACAAGGGTCTCCAGGAGGCTTTGAGGCCAAGACTTCTTTTGAAAGAAGAACCTAAGGCCTAGAAAGAGAGGCCGGGGTCACAAAGAAAGTGAGTGGCAAAACAGAGACTCAAATTCAGGACTCCTGACTTCTCACTGGATGCTCTTTCTCTAACAACATCTCTGTTCTCCAGAGGTCCCAGAGTCCATCCCATTCCTAAAAAGGATTCCCCTTCTCAGCACTTCTAACAAGTGGCCATTTGGGCTCTGCTGGAAGACCCCCAGAAACAAGGAGCTCACCACGCCCCCCACAGAACATTCTCCCTTGGGACAGATTTATACCACAGAAGGAGAGCTGGGAAGGGGCCTACAAGACCCAGGAGGCCAAACCCAGTCCTTTTTTCAGGTGAGGAAAAGGAAGCAAAGGGCGATTGGATGATTTTCCCTAAGTCACACAGGCAGGAAGTGATGGAGCAGGCTTTTGAACCTTTGTCCATAAGCCTAAACTAAACTCTCAACTTATGAAAAGCTACAGCCTTCCTACAATCTCTGCCCATTCCTCTTAGACCTACCCTCTGAGGCCAAGCAGAAAGAGCCAAATCCCTTTGTCTTATCAGTCTTCAAACAGTCAGACGGTTCTCGTGTCTTGTTCTTCTCAAGCCCTGCCGATCTCTTCTCTGTCCTGAATGTCCGGTCCCTCACCAGCAATGTCTAAACAATATTCATTTCCAGCCTTAATTGACACTGCTCCTAGATCAGCACCTTCACCTCCTTCCCCCTCCTGACTGTCCCATCCCACCCCAATCCTACCCCAGGGATTCAGGTATTTACCCAAGTCATTCCCTCAAATTAGCTGCTCAATTGCCAAAGGCCTCATTCTTCAAGTCCCAGCTCCCCTCACCTCCCCTAACAACCCCACACTAGTGCTCACCACTCACTCTTAGAGCACAGGCTACTTGTGACCCTCTCACTAAGTACTCAGCATAACACTGATTGGGGCAAAGTGTAAATTCACACACTCGGACTCAATCAATTTCACAAGGCTAACATGGGAGCAGTGTGATTCTGGCAAAGATATGAAGGTTTTAGTGACCTACAAGCTCAGCTTGTCTCAGTCAATAAAGCTAAAGGGACATACAGAGGCCATACAGTGTAGTTCAATGGGGCCCTGGTCTTGGAGTCCAAAAGATCTGGGTTTGAATCCTGCCTTGAACCTTTACTAACTTTGTGATCAGAGGCAAATTATGTCATCTCCTCCAGTCTCAGTCATTTAATCCATAAAATATAGGTGATGGTAAAATGCCTGCAGGGCTGACCTCCTAGATATCAAATGATATCATATCTATAAAGGGCTCTGCAAACCTCATTGTATTATACAAAGACTGGCCATGATTTTAACGCCTGGGGTGATCCCTTCATCTGGAAGACTATGTTCAATTTGGGTCAGAAAGGATGTTGGTGTGTCTGCCGGTGTCCAGAGGAGGGCAACCAGCTTGGTGAAGGACCCTGAACTCATGCCATAGAAGGAATGAATTGAAGAAATTGGGATAATATTAAGCCTGGAGAGAGAGGAAGACTCAGGAAGGTCATGAAAGCTGTGTGCAAATATTCAGAGGGTTGTCATATGAAAGAGATATTACATGTGTTCTACTTGGCCCCCAAAAGCAGGACCAGGGGCTATGTTTGAGGGGAAAGGAGGGTGGTAAGGGGTAGGGTAACAACATGACATAGTGAGCTCCCTGTGCAGGGAAGTCTCCCAGTGGAGGCTAGGAGGCCAAGTAGCAGGCAGACCAGAGAGGGGTTTCTTGTATAGATATGAGAAACACTACGAGGTTCCTTTATACTGTGGGATTTGGAGATTTTATCTGGAGTTTCCATTTTTTCTTGATATCAGGTCCATGAGAGAAAGAACGGTGAGCTTTCTTTCTCTTACTAACTCTAACAATAGAGATGTCCCTCTAGGTTGAGAGCACCCCCCAGAGGCCCCTTATCACATTTCCACCCTCCCTGCCTGCCTTCCTAACCCTTCTGTCAATCTCCTCTTCCCTTCCCTCTCTCCTTGTTCCTCTGGTCTTTGCCTCTCACCCCTGCCATTCTAGCATCTTCTCTCCCTCTCTATCTACTTTATCCTTTCCCTCTCTTTCTCCATCTCATATCCTCTTTCTTTTTTCCTTTTTTCCTCATCTCTCTCCATCCCTCAGCTCAGCTTATGTTTCTCTCTCTCTCTCTCTCTCTCTCTCTCTCTCTCTCTCTCTCTCTCTCCTCCCTTCCTCCCTCCCTCTCTGCTCCCTTTCTCCCTCCCCCTCTCTTCCCCTTGGCCTCCCTCCCTCCCTTTCTCTGTGATTTCCCCCTCACATTCCCTCTCTTCCTCTCCCTCCCTCCCCTCCCTCCTGGGCTCCCCAGTGCCTTGCTTCTGCCCCAGCATGACCCAGCCTGCCCGCCCCAGCTCCTACACATACAGGCCCCATCTGGTTCCCATTTCAGCTCGAGTCTGCGCTACAAGGTTCCCGGGATCTCCTGTTTGTTTAATTTGGGGGAAGGCAGGGAAAATCCACTTCATTCTCTAGGTTTATTGATCCTGCTCTCGATTTCCCTGGGTCTGGCCCTCTCTCTGTGACCCTCCCCAATCCAGGCCCAGCTAGGCCTTTGGCTCCAGTGCCGAGGGCAGTGCCAGAAAGACATTTTGTTGGGGAGGCAGATAAATGCCTGCAGGTGTGGAATGGGAGCAGCACAATGGGGGAAGCTCCTGCCTGGGACAAAGGTGGCTGAATCATGGGCCCTTTTGGTCATGAATTCCAGATGCTTACAGTTGGGAGTGCCCTTAAAACACAGAATATGGAATTGGAGAGCAGAGAACAGAGAATGTTAGAGCCAGGAGGTACTTTAGAACAGAAGAAAGCAGAACCGAGAGGGCCTTCAAAAGAGAGAACATCAGGGTTGTTAGAACCTAGAACAAAGAATGTCAGAGCTAGGAAGAGACTGAGAAAACCAAAAATGTAAGAGATGGGCTGTGCCTTAGAACACAGATCATCCCCACTGGGAAGGACCTCAGAGCCTAGAACAATGGAGCTTGGGGGACCTTAGAACAGAGAATGCCAGAGCTGGGAGGGAACATAGAACACAGATTATGGAATTTCAGTGCTGGGAGGTAGCTTAGAACACACACACACACACAAAACCTTTCAGATAGAGGGGGTTGAGAACATTAGAACACCAAAGGTTAGAACATAGAACAGAGTCTGTCAGAACCTATAACATAGAATACCACATCTGACAGGTTCCTTTGAGAAATAGTCCAACCCCCTCATTTTACAGAGAAGGAAACTGAGGCACAGGGGAAAAGTGTCTTGCCCTAGGGATGGAGAACTATGAACCAAGACTGGAACTGAGGTCACCTAACACCTAGCACAGGGTTTATTACGCCACCTCAAGATGTCTACAACATCATGCTTCCTTTGTTAAGTCATTTTCAGTCGTGTACCCCATTTGGGGTTTTGGCAAAGTATTATAGTGGTTTGCCATTTCCTTCTCCGGCACACTTTACAGATGAAGAAACTGAGACCAACAGGGCAAAGTAACTTGCCTTGTGGGGTCACACAGCTGGTAAGTATCTGAGGCTAGATTTGAACTCACGAAGATGAGTCTTCCTGATTCCAAGCCTTGAGCTCTGTGCACTATGGCGTCACCTAGCACACACACTTTACAGAGGAAACAATACAGCCCTTACATGAAAGGGAGGGGCCTAAGATAAATCTCTGGAAGTCTGGCTGGAGCCAGGCATCACAGCTGATACTTTATTTATGCGTTATTCAGGAGGTAAAGGTTGTCAAGGAAGTTTACTGAATAGAAGAGTGACCCTATCAGTGGGGCCTTAGGAAGACAGGCTGGGGAGAGGATGTGCTGGAGGTCAGACAGCTCTTTAGGAAGGCCTGGCAATGGCCTGGCCCAGAAGAGATGAGGACCGGAATGGGAGAGGGACCCGGACAGAGCCTGGGGAAGAGATGACCAAGAGACAAAGCAGGAAAACTGGGCCCAATGTGACAGATGATTGGATGAGGCTGGGTGGGAGGAGTGAGGAAGGGCTAAAATTCTTTCTGATTTTGAAACAGGGAGGCTGTCGGGAAGGGCAAGCTGAGCAAGGGAGAGCAGGCTTCCAGGCTGGGAATGGGGAGTTAGGAGGAGTCATGGCAGAGCCCACAGGTGGAAGGGTCCAATCTCCAAGCACTCAAGGCTCTAAAGTCATTGCCCCCAGCAGCTACCAAGTGTCAGAGCCAAGATTTGAACCCAGATGTCCTGAGGCCCATTGCCCTTCCCTCTATCCAATGATCTCGACTGTGTCTTCCAGCTCTGGCCATCTAGGAATCTATGAACCCATCCACTCTTTCTCCATCACCTCTTCCTCTCGATGTCATTCATCTACACTGGGAGAAGGGCCATCACCGGCTCATTGACCAGATGGGGAAGCTGAATCTCCAGCCTTGTCCCAACTCACAAGGTGGGTTAGAGAGTCAGCTAAGAAAGAACCACCCCCACCTCCTCATAAGATTCCATTGGATTCCCCCCCCCCCTCATCCCCACCCTCAGCAAGGAGAGGCACCCTTTCCCTGGTCTGTGGAGGAGAAAAGTTAGAGAGTAAGGAGAGAGGAGGAAGCTTGGGTCAGAGATCTAGTGGGAGGTGATACTGCAGACAGCCTTCCCCTCCATCCCGACAGGGCTACGAGACCAGCCAGCCTCCCCGCCCCAAGCCTCCCGACTCCTTGTTTCTTGCCACAAGATATAAACTAATCTATTTAGTTAGAAAAACATGGTTTATTGGGATCTGAGTGATTTGTATTTCGTTCTCTACCACAAGATGTAAACTAATCGAGTTACGGAGAGCTGCTTGGTTTAAGGGAATCCAGAGCAATTGCCCTCCAAGGCAAGCCCAGGTCCTGAAATGTGTCTTGTCCTTGGGTTTTCCTCTCACCGTTCAGTTCTGCACAGTTGGCCCTCCGGCTATCGCTCACTGCTGACCCCAGGGCCCTGTAGTATCTGAGCAATCCAGGCACCCCAGCCCTCACCTAGGACGGATGTGGGCCTCCTTCCCCAAGGCCTGGACCTCCCCCAAACTCACTGGAGGTGACCAGGAGAAGGGAGACCATGCACTGATGGGGACAAAACCACCACAATGGACAGCAGCATTTCCTGAAGTTATCATGACACAATTCATAGGGGACTGGGGCCTGCACTTAGCTGGGCTCTGGAGACCCCTGGGGCCAGATACTGGGGAAGGGGCACAGAGCTCACCGGAGGATGATGGGCCTGAGTCTCACACCCACCACTTACTGACCCAAGTGGGTTCAGACTCTGGGCCCAGGGGAGGGGCCCTCAAAAAGCATCCAGCTGAACCCCTGTTAGGTCAGGGAGTAGAGGCTTCAGCTGCCCCATGCTTGGACTCTGACCCCAGGCTCCCCCAGCTTCGACGGCACAGCCTGAGTGCCTGATAATAACAGCTTGGATCATAGAGCACAAGCACTAAATATGCCTGATCTCATTGGATCCTCATGACAGCCCTAGGAGGTAGATGCTGCTACTAACCCCTTTTTACATCTGAAGAAACTGAGGCCGGCAGAGGTTAAGTGACTTGCCCAGGGTCACACAGCTAGTGTGGTTTTCCTGACTCCAGGTCCAGCACTCTACTGTATTACCCAGGTGCCCATCACAGCAGCACAGCAGCAATAACATATTCTCTCTCTCTCTCTCTCTCTCTCTCTCTCTCTCTCTCCCTCTCCCTCTCTCTCTCTCTCTCTCTCTCTCTCTTTCTCTCTCTCTCTCTTTCTTCTCTCTGTCTCAGCCTGGGGGAGATGCGTCAGCCGGGGAAGGGTCTGTGTCAAGCCAGAAGGATCCTCAGACACTGGGGGAGTCCTTAGTCTTTGGACACCCTGCCACAGTGGAGCACTGTCAGGGCTGTACAAGAGGAAGCGTGTCTTGGTGAGCCTGTCTGCAGGGGCCCCTTGCAGTATTGGCTCTCTTCCCCCAGGGGCTAATTCAGAGTCCTTCCAGACTGGGAACAGATAACGGTGAAGGAACACCATGACCATATCATTCTTGGAAGAAATATAGTAGAAAACTCATTTCAGCCACTGCTCTGGCCCCACCAGCTGTTCCGCCCCTTGGAGGCCCAGGAATCTTTCTCTTGGGGGAAGAGAGGAGTTGAACATCAGGGATAATTCCATCATAGTATCAAGGCTCCAGAATTAGGGCCTAAGACGTAACTCTTGATCCTGGCATTCAAGGCCTCCAGACTCCAGGCCTGGCCTACATTCCAGTTTTATGTCACACAACTGATGTTCATTTAGTCTATATCCCAGCAGAAATGCACACACAGTCAGCAGTTTCAGGAACAAGTTCCACCCTCCCCTTTCCGCTTGACCAAGTCCCAGCCATCATTCAATGCCCAACTCATCACACCTCCCCTTAGCACCAACAGCCTCCATGACTGCTCCTTCCTGGATTCCGGCAGCCTTGGCGCTCTATCCAGCACACGGGCAGGGACTCCCCAGCATTGGGAGAAACCTTCTGATATCTGGGTATCTTTCTTATCCATCTAAACTAGATGGTCAACTGGGTGATGTGTAGAGAGAGCGCTGGGCCTGGAGTCAGGAAGACCTGAGTTCAAATCCTCCCTCAGACATGACCTTGAGTAAGTCCTATAATCTGTTTGCCTCAGTTTCCTCAATAGTAAAATGGGGATAATATCATCTACCTCACAGTGTGGTTATCAAATGAGATAATACTCACAGCAGATACTGTGGCCCTGCTCTGACCTCTGGCCTGTACAGCACTGAGCAAACCTACCAAAGGAACCGTGACACTTGAAAAGCAGAGTCATTGAATGACCTCAGCTTGAAGGCAGAAGAGTCCAGTTCTGCTATAAACTAGTCATGAGACCTTGGGTCAGTCACATCACAACCCTGAGGGAGAAACATTTCAAACCCAGAGTGTCAGTACTGGAAGGGACCTCAGGGATTATCTGGCCCGACTCGCTCACATGACTGGGGAGGAAACTGAGGCTAGGAGCTGGGAAATGCCCAAGGTCATGGCTAGAACATGTAGAAAAGGAGCATGGCCCAGGCCCTGAGTCTTCCCCACAGTCTCAGCTCCCTCGTCCTCAGGGAAAGGTGAAAAATGAGGGTTGGTTCCCTTTCAGATGGTCTTCGGAGAGCCCATGGGATTCCCAACCAATCATACCCTGCGATTCTGGAATCCACTTGCATCCAAGCTTGGGGAAACAAGTGGAAATGCTGTTGGAAAGGGCCACGGCCAGGTTTTTCACTGCTCAGCCTGGGCCAGCCCCAGCGCCCAGCCCAGCTGAGCGAGGGCCAGCTGACACATCACCTAAACCCAGGCCCTCCCCGACAGAAGGAAGCTAGGCCTTCTGCTTTTCCTCTAGATCTCAGGCTGGTGACCTGGGGAAGCCAGGCTGCCCGGGCAGTAGGAGGTCAGAGCCTGGCTGAGGGGAGCTGGGTGTCAGAGGATGGTGTGCGGGAAGTAGTGGAAGAAAGGGACCTGAGCCAAATCGCTTAGCCAGGGGCACTTTTAGCAGCAGCCAAGCAATTGGATAATTGAAATCAGGTCCCCCGGGTGAACACTGGCATGTAAACCAGAGACCTTCCAAGGCAAACAAACAAATCAGCTGGAGGACAGGGAAAGGAACCCTGTGCTGGGGGTTGGGGGAAACCAGCACCTCCTTAAGGAGGCGTAGCCCAAACCGGAACCTAGATTGATTGCCCATATGGGAGAAACAGAGGCAAGGTGGTGCAGGTGAGAGCTGGAAGGCAGAGAGCTGGCCTGGAAGGCAGGGCACCTGGGTTTCTGCCCTAGCTCTGCCACCAATTAGTTGTATGACCCTTTCCCCTTTCTGGACTCAGTTTATACATGTGGAGTCAGGAGAACCTGAATTCAAACCCAACCTCAGACCCTTACTAGCTGGGTGACCCTGGGCAAGTCATTTGACTCCATTTAACTCTGTTTCCTCAACTGTAAAATGAGCTAGAGAAGGAAATGGCAAACCACCCTAGTATTTTTGCCAAGGAAACCCCAAATGGGGTCACAAAGAGTCAGATATGTCTAATTGACAACAAAAAAAATTGATGAAGCTGAATGTCTTGACCTCTAAGATTCCTTCTGTGCCCCCAAGACAAAGCAATGAGGACTGACTTCCTCTTCCAGTAGGTTATAGCGGCATGGGTGTGGCCATCTCAAGCATGACTGCCTCAGGATCTGATTTGTCAATTGATCAATCAGCCAATCCTCCAGCATTCATTAAGCTCTTTGCATTTTCCAGTCACAGAGCTAGGTGCTGGACACCCAAAGACAAAATGACCAAGTCCCTGTCCCATTGGAGCGTCCACCCCACAAGAAAAGCTTTCAGACAAAGGCAGGAACCACAGTGTTCATTCTCATTTGCTCATTTATAAACACTCATGCAGTTCCTGATGGTCAGCTGATGGGGCAGTCTGGGGAAAGGACTCTGGTCCTAGAATCAGGAGGTGTTCAGTCCTGTCCGACTCTTCATGACCCTCTTGGGGTCATCTGGGGAACAGAGCAGAATGAGCACCATCCCTCCCTCCGAAATCGAGCAGATCGAAGTCTGGATCTCTCCTTTGCACCCATCACACTCCATTGGCCTTAGAGTCCCTGTTCTTAGGAACATGACATTCTCCTGGAGGCAGAGACTGAATAATTTTTCATGCAAGAATCCCAGGCATGCCAAATGACCTCAGGCAAGTCACTTTCCAACTCTAGGCCTCAGTTTCCTCACCTGTAAACACTTCCCTGGGTGAGCCAAGACCATGTACAGTCTTGCTCACCTCCCTCCCCGCCTCTTTCCTCCTGGGGAGTGGAATCCAAGTTCTCTGGGTCTAAGCCCTGGGGTGTGACAATCTCCCCTGGAAAGGGTTTAGGGAACTGGGCTGGGAGGGGTCAGGGATGATCTGCCCTAAGCCCCAACAGAGACAGACAGTCCCAACAACCGCCATTCCAGCTTCTTGGAGCTAAGAGAGGGCGGGGGAGGAGGGATGGTGAAAAACCTGATACTCCAGGTTCAATTCTCATGAAATGAGCCATTCTGTAGACTCGCTACTTTCCCCCCCACCACTCTCTCACAATGATTCTGTGGAGGGGAGAGTGTGGCATTATTATCCTCCTTTCACAAGTGGGGACGCTGAGGCTCAGGGAGGGCCCTTTTAGCTGGGGAGAGAGAAGAGAATCAGGGAAGGATTCATGGAGGAAGTGTGTGAGCACATTCTAGGCAGGGAGGACAGGCTGGGCAAATGCATGGAGAGGGGAGCAGACCAGATGAGCTCAGGTGGCATTGCCTGGGCAGTTTGGCTTGACCACATAAGACATGAAGGGGCCCAGTGAGAAACAAGGTAGGAAAGGATGGCTGGAGCCAGACCGTGGGGTCTTTGACCACCCAATCCCTTACAGACGATGAGTTTGAAGGCTTTTGAGTAGCAGGTCAGAGCTGTGCCTTAGGAAGAGCTCATCTGAGCCCCTCTCTTTGAAGGTTAGAAGCTAGAGGCTCAGAGAGAAAGAACTTGACAGATTGTTCAAAAGACAATTATTAAGCACCTCTTCCATTCAAAGTGCTGTCCAAGGCAAGTCCCTGTCAAAGCCAAGACTGAGACTCGAGGTCTCCTGGAGTCAAGCCTGCGTCCATACCCTCTGAGAAACCAGTACCACAAAGTGTCTAGCACTTAATGGACACGATCTACTTTTTTCAAGTTGCCAAAGCAACAACAAACCCTGGCCCTGAAGGGTGAAATGGTAGTGCTTGAAGCTATGAGAGTCATGTGTTTGCAGAGATCAGCAAGGAAAGCTTCCTCTAGACACATTCCTAGGGAATCCAATGGGATGCTGATCAGGACAGTGGTGACGGCAATCATGGCGAGGAGATGGAGCTCTAGGAGTCCAGTGATGGGCAGGAGATGGGCTGCAAGCCAGTGCGGACGGTCACAGCTGACTCGACCCGACCTGATGCCATGAGACTATACTGTCAGAATGTCTGCCTTGAGGACTTGGGCCCTGGAGGGCTGGGTAGACCCAGGGTCTGCTCCCTTCTGCATCGCTAACTGCCTGTGTGGCCACACACAGATGAGTCCCTTTTGTTTCTGAGTTTCACTTATGAAATAGGGACAATGCTGCTTCCTCCCTCATCTCTCCAGTGCTGCTCTGATGTTTCTTCTTCTTCTGATGCGGCATGGAAAGCCCTCAGGCTTCCTGAAGGACTCATCAGCAGGACCCAAGCCCTGCCAGCTCCCACAGGCAGGGAGCTTTGGACACAGGCCTAGACTGTGAGTGTGTCTCTAATAGGAGAGCCAGAGTGGCCAAGGGGTAGACAGCCAGGGTATCCTCTGGACATTTCCTAAGCACTTGCTCCCTTATGCGGATATAGAGACTAAAGTAAAACAAGTCCTGCCTTCCTTGGGCTTCCGTTCACAGAATCCCAGAACCTGGGGAATGGATGGTCCTCAGCAAACATCAAGTCAGCCATTGTTTGAACAAAAACCCTCCTCTCCAGTAGTCCCAATAATAGATCAGCCATCCTAAGGGGGGGGGGGGAGTGCCACCATTTTCTGAGGCAGCTGGGTCAGCACTGTCTGGAAGAGCTTCAGTCTGCTTCTCTGTGCCTTCCCCACAGGGCTCCAGCTTCTATCCCCTGGGCCCAAGGAGAACAAGGCTGATTTCTACTCCATGTGAGGCTGAGTTCATTTCCTCCCAAGTCATTCATTCTCCAAGCTGATTTCCCATTGCCTAGCCTCATGGCCCTCCATGGTCCCAGCCATCCTCATTCTCCTTGGGAGAGTGGACAGGACTGAGGCAGGCAAGGTGGTGGAGTGGGGTGGGACATTATCCTCACTGAGCCAGGAATCCCAGGACACCTCCCAGCTGAATGCTGAGCTGAGCTGAAGGCCCTTATGCCCCATGCAACCATCTGGCCTCGAGCCCCAGTGCCAAGCTGAACCTCAGTGACTGACCCAAGGCATCCTGTCTGATTTCACCTGGGACAGCCAAACCCGGGCAACCCCTCCCCTCGAGGGGCTTCCATCTGGATGTGGAGGATAGTAACAGTCACACACATACAAGTAAACAGAAGGGCTCACATAACCACACACACATACAAAGGGGGGCACATGGAATCCCACAAATAGGCACATAGCCAGTCATGGCCACACACTGCCAGACTTTCTCCCTGCCTTTGTCTGTCTATCTCTCTGCCTCTGTCTCTCTGTCTCTGTCTCTCTCTCACATAAACACCTCCACGATCACACATTTATCCAACCACAATGACGCACACATAGAAACTAAAGACTTATACAAATTCACACACAGACACAATGGCAGAGACCCACTGTTGGGGAGCTCACGGGGGGGGGAGACAATATGTTTATAAATGGGCCCAGAGTAATAACAATGACAATAGTGAGGATTTATATAGTGCTCCCTAGGGTGCAGAGAACTTTACATGATGTTTTCTCCCATGAGTTGATGGAAGGAAGCCTTAGAGAGAGGTGGGCACTAGATACCCTTTGGCATAACTACCCCTAAGTCAAGCCAGGACTTGAAACTTGAACCTAGGGCTACAATTTCAGGGTGCCTTTTCTTCAAAAATGCCACCTAGAATCACAGAATCCCAGAGTGGTAATAATAATAATAATAATAAACAAAAGCTAGTACTTACCGGGTATCTGCTATGAGCTAAGCACTTTGCAATGATTATTTCTGGGAGACAATGCTGTTATCATCCCAATTTTACAATTGAGGAAACTGAGGCAAACAGAGATATTGCAGTGACTTGCCCAGGGTTATATAGTTACTAAGTATCTGAGGCCAGATTTGTACTCAGATCTTCCTGATTCCAGACCTGGGCTCTATTCACTGTGGTGCCACCTTATATCAGATAAGGGAAGGGAAATCAGCTAGGAAACCCTACTTGGTGATGTCTGATGTTGACTTTAGACCTCGGGGGGCCTCAGAAGTGATAGAGTCCCACCCTCTTGTTTTGCAGATGGGGACACTGAGAGCTGAATACCCGTGCAAGGTCACACCGGGAGTACTGAGTGGTGAGCTGGGACCAGGCCCAGGATCTTTGCATCCCCAGCTCCCCCCTTTCCACCACACTGTGCTGCTTCAAACATCCCTGACTTAAATACTCTGGATGATAGCTAGCTCACTACTTCTTGAGCCATCCCACTCATCTTGGGGCTGAGCTACCTTAGGAAGTCTTCACACTGATCCTCAATCTGCCTTTCCACAGTTTGCAAAGAACACAGCCTGGCATATATAAGGACCATAGAACTAGAGCCGGGAAAGTCCATGGAGGGCATCTAGGCCAACATTTTTATTTTACAGATAGGGAAACTGAGGTTCTGACATGCTGAGTGAAATGCCCAGGGTCACCTAGGGAGCAGGTGTCAAAGAGGGGATTTGAACTCAGGTCTTCATGATTCCAAGTCCAGAACTCTGTCCACCATGCTGTACCCACTTGAGACATCCAGACATTGGAACAAACTGGGTGGTGGTTGAAGGGCAAGGCAAGTACCTTAGTTTGAGCAAAGCTGGACATGGACAGAGTCTGAGATGAGTCCAGGTCAAAGGGGAAGCAGAGGAAATAATCCTGCCATGAGAGGCTGGAGGCATGGGTTTTCTCCCAATCTTGAGCAAGTAACTCTCCCTCCAGGGCCTCCAGGTCTCAAATACTAAGGTCCCAAGAATCTCTGAAAGCCTGCAATTCTCAGGAACTCACAAGAAGTGCCCACACATGTGGGGGTGCCAGGCTAAGCCCAGCACTGGCTATGAGACTAGCCTGGCATTCCAGGTTGATGCCCCTGGGCCAGCTGACTCACCCCCACCTTCCACTTGCCAAGTCTCCCTGGTGATGAGTAAACAGTGAGCACCCCGCAAATCCACAGGCAGACATCCTCTCCCTCACTTGGCTTTCCTTTTCCAAGTCAACAAGTCAAAATCCATCTCCCATGAAATGAAAGCCTGGAGCTGTTGAGAAAATCGGCCCCTGTAACGCCTTTCCTTCACCTTCGTGCACTTCTCCCCCTGCCCAGGGCCACCAGCCCCAGTCAGACCCTGACTGGGTCTCCTGCTTTCAGTCCCACCCCTCTCTCATCCATCCCTCCAACAGCAGCCAAAATCACCTCCCTAAAGCACATCTGACCACATCACCTTCCCTGCTCCAAAGCCCATAGGGGCTCCCTGCTGCCTCTGGGATCAAACTTTAGATTCCTCAGTCTCAGAAGCCCCCACAGGCTAGCTTCCACTTCCCAGTCCAGTTGACTCTCATCCGCAGAGACCTCACATGCTACACCCCCATCCCATACAATGACCCGCCCTGCTGTTCCCGAGATCCTGCTCTGTCTTTTCCAGGAGCTGCCTCCCCATCCATCAGTGCTTTGTCACGATTTTGCCCTGCATTCCCTTCTCCTTCTCCTCCCCTGGATTCCTGGTAGAAATGATCCAGATCCCTCCCAGGGCTCAGCACAGAAGCTGGTGAAAGGTAAGCACTTAATGCATGCTTGTTGACTAGACCAAGAGGCCCCAGGACAAGCAAGGTCAAGACGAGCCTGTCCAGCCTCCACTCACTTGTAATTGTTTGTGTTTCATTCTCAATGAGGACCATGACATCAGGGAGATGATTCCATGACAAGTAAGCGAATTGGATTACAGTGAGGCAGTGCAAAGTCACCTGCCTCACTTTCTCCTCTGGAGCCACCTGGGTCCAGTGGCTGGCTGTAAATAGGGACCACTGGGAATGGCCCAGGATGCAGTGGGAGCTCTTGGCCTTTTCAAGCTGAGGTCTTGAACAGGTCTCAGTGTGACTGAGGAAACATCCATTCAGTGATTAAGGTTAGGGAAGAAATGAGGCAGAGAATGGCTTACAATGTGGATACCAGAGGAGAGAGTAAAGGAGGCATCATGAAGTGATTGCTAGGTTTTGAGTCCCGAGGACCTGGTCTGGAATCCTGGCTCTTCTACTGTCTGTATGACCCTGGACAAATGATTGAACCTCTCAGGAACTTGGCTTCCTCATATATAAAGCAAGGTTCCTAGTCAAGGTTATCTCAAGGTTCCAACAAACTCAAATTCAGTGACCCTGTGAACCTACCACCTTGGCAGACCCCACCCCACCCCCATCCTTTAGGCCAAACTGTCCTGACGTTAAGCCTAAATCTGCTTCTGCCTCTCCCTGGTTACTCCTGGTTTTGTCCTCTGGGGCCAAGCAGCACAAGGTGAATCTCTCCCCGACCTGACAGACCTCCCAACTGGAAGATAGCTGTCATATCCTTCCCCCCAATATTCTCTTCTCCAGGTTAACCATCCCCTACTCCCCCTTTCCCAGCCTGATCCCATCCTTCTAGACTCTCTCTGGCTTATTTGTGCCCTTCCTAAAATGTGACTTCAGGACTGACCTGATTCCCCAAATGGTCCCTGACCCTCCCAGGTCTCCATGGGAGAGCTTTCTGTGTGATCTCTCCTCAGTGCTTAGGTTCCCATTATCTGTGTGGTGGGGAAGGGGCTGGGGATAGAAGGCAGACTAGGCAGATAATGAGTGAAGACATCCCTTCCTCTGTCAGCTTCTCCCCCTTCCCTGTGAACAGCCAACCAAGCCCAGCCTGGTAATAGCACTCTCCCTGAGGTTGTCTTTTCTGGAGGAATGACAGTCTTCAAACTCAGCCCACGTCCAGCCTCCAGGCAGCCATGACCCCAAGACTGAGCTGGGCCATTGGGGGCAGGAGGTTCAAGAGGAAGCCATGGATGGTTTAAACCTCATATGATTCCTCAGTTTCCCTACAGAGCCAGACTGACTTCCTTCCCCTGTGTCCTGCTCAACCTAAGGAAAAAAAAACCCAAAGGGAACCAGCATCTTTGGACCATTCCTAGGCACTGCCACCAAGGCAAGGCCAGGAATCCACCAAAAGCCCTTGTCATCTGTCTAGTTAGCACACTGGCTGTATAGATGAAGAAAGGAGAAGGTCATGGGCTCGGAAGCCTCAAAGCTGGGATTTGCTCTCTCCACGGGGACTGAATTGCTTCTCCCTTGGCCACAGGTCCTGAGGTAAGAGAGATCCTGCCCCTGGGTAAGGCTGCCCAGGCCCTGGGTGCAGGAGCAGAGCTCAAGGCAAGCTGCTGACAGGGCAGAGGGCCTGGCTTCTTTCTTCTCATTTCCTGCTGACACCAGAGACTCCTCAAGGAAGATGAAAAGAAGGCGGGGGCAGAAGGAGGTGGAGGCCAGGGCCCTGGTGATCGATGGAGAGATTCTCGCCTTTGAAGACACAGCCTCTTAGAGCAACAGAAGGTTTAGGGAAAGTGGAAAGGCATCATCACTCACCATGGAGCAGGGAGCCACTCTGACTATGGGCCCAGCAGGCTAGGCCCGCCCAGGACAGGAGCGGCTGCATTCCCGTGGCCACCGCTGACCGGGCAGGGAGTCTTGGCTGAGACAAGTCTTTGGGGACAGGAGAAGAGACGGCTTGCAGCCCAGCCTGCAAAGCCCAGATACCATGTCATCACGGCTAGGAAGCCTCCGGATTCCCCTTATTACTGCCACTGAAATGCATCATGGAATCATAACTAGAACCCTGGATTAGGCATCAGAAACACTCAAAGTCGAATGCTGACACAGACCGTGCCACCTTGGCCTGCCTCAGTTTCCTCGTCTGTAAAATGGGGATAATGACAAGGTCTCCCCGCCAGGAGGCTTGAGAGAGTGCATGCAAAGTGTTTTGCAAACCCTGGCTCAGTGGGTTCTGGGAGCTAAGGTTATTTTTATGACCCAAGCCACACAGACCTTACTGCTAAGCACTAGGTTCATCCATTGAGGACCTGCTGACTTTCATGCCCCAAATACCAGCCCTGAGTTGGCACATGTCCCCCCTCTTGGAATGCAAACCCCTTGAAACAGAGACGGCCTGACTTTGGGCTTCACATCTACCCTTGGTGCCTGGCACAGGGCAGACAATAAAGGCTGCCTGGGCCTTTGGGTGGCTGGGGCTTAACTAGGCCAGCTCACAAAAGGCCTGTCTGATTGGATTGAATTTCAAAGGGCCTCCCAGCCCAGCCCTGCCCCCCTGGGGACAGCCCTCTGGTAGTGAGCCTCTAGGCATTCAGCCAAGGGGTCTCTGGTAACAGACATGAAGAGATTACTGACTCCAGAGTCCCAGACTCTGGCTGCAGACCCACCTTTGCCCTGTGCTTGCTGACGCTGAGACACACTGGGTGCCAGTTTACCCTGTTGCTAGTAGGCTTTCATTGCTCAGGAGTGAGGCGAGTGAGGGGAGCTAGAGCTCAACCCTAGTCTCCTCACTCCAAGGTCAGGGCTCCTTGTACTCTAACAAATGGCTTCTCTAGGGATCTCTGACCTAGAAAGTGCCAGAGCTGGGAGGGACCTGAGAACAGGGGATGTCAGAGCTGGGAGGGGCCTGAGAACAGGGGATGTCAGAGCTGGGAGGGGCCTGAGAACAGGAGATGTCAGAGCTGGGAGGAACTTTAGAACAGGGGATGTCAGATCT
>NW_027185850.1:27312548-27314401 GCF_028583685.1 Petaurus breviceps papuanus | reverse complement strand
TCAGAGCTGGGAGGGGCTTTAGAATAGGGGATGTCAGAGCTGGGAGGAACTTTAGAACAGGGGATGTCAGAGCTGGGAGGGCTTCAGAACAGATATCAGAGATGGAGAAGGGACATTCCAACATGCAAAGTCAGAACTAGAAAGATCCTCAGTCAATAAGCATTTGTTTATGCTCCTCAGGGCATGGAATGCTTGACCCTCCAGATACCCACTTTTACCAAGGAAGCAGCTGAGGCCCAGAGGAAAAGCATCTGTACTGTGCCCCAGCCAAGCTGCTGTGCCTGTTACATCCCCGGGTGAGGGCACAGTTTCTGCAGTTGTTTCCATGGCCCAGCTTGCACCCCAATCCTAGAGGAGACAGCATGTACCCCAGGGAGCCCTGTTTGCAATCTGTCCAGTCTGTGTTTGCACAAGGCTGTGTCCGAGCTCGGCCCTGGCTCCAGCCTGCTTGGATTTCACCACAGACACTCCAGGATCTGGCCAGGCCAGAAGGCTCCTGCCTGCTCATAACATCTTGCTCTTTGGATCTTTTGCTGGGTGGGGACAGTCCATTGATGTTTTAATATTATTTCTTTGAGCAGGATTGCTTCAATTCTGATTAGCGATGCCTTTTGGCCAGCAGCCCAGGGGTTTGAAAAATCCCATCATCTCCTTCCAAGACACAGGGAGCCAAAAGCAGGATTTGCTTCTGCCATCAGACACAAGCAGGACTGAGGGACCAAGGGAACTGGGTGGGTGAGCATTGTTGGAGGGTCAGTGGGAAGAGATCAGGGCTTGGTGTCAGGACTGTGGGTTGAAATCTGGTACCTGCGAAGCAGCCTGACCTGGTAGAATAGACAGAAGCCAGGATGTGGGGTCAGAAAAGAGCCAGGTTTTAATTCTGGCCCTGACATTTGACCATCATACAGCCTTGACCAAGTCACTTTCTTTCTCTGGCCTCAGTTTCCTCTTCTGTCCAACGAGAGGGTTAGACTAGATACACCACAGAATTGGAGCTTGAAGGCATCTCAGCAGTTCCCTAGTCCAATTCACAATAATGCCCCTGGGCAAACAGTGGGGTGTCTAGCCTTTGCCTGAAGGCTTTCAAGCAGGAGGAGCCCATCACCTCCAGAGCCAGATCTCAGACTCTGGGACAGCAGTCTTTGTTAGAAAGCCTGTCCTGACTTCCGGGCCCTTTGCAGCTTCCACGCATAAGCCCTTGTTTGTTGGTCTAGGGCTAAGCAGAACAGAGTTCATCTCTCCTTCACAGGACCATCCTTCGAGTGCCCCCTTGGTATCCCTTGCTTGTCCAGGGCTCAGCTGGAGGGACACTTCCTCCAGGCTACCCTTCTGAAATTAACCATTCTGCAGACATTTATAGGCTCATAAGGGTGGTGCCGGAAGGGATCTCACAAGGCATTGAATGAATCTACCTTATTCCTCAGATGAGAAAACAGGTCCATTGACATTAAGGGACTTACTAAAGACCACATAGGGAGCCATCAAAGGCTATGATTCCAACCTTAGTCATAGGACTCTGAATCCAGTCAATTATGAATCACCAAGCCTTTATTAAATACCTACTATGTGCCAAACACCAGTGTCAAATGGTATCAAAGGCTGAAGAGAGGCCAAGCTTTTTTGGGGAAAAAAAAAGGCCGTTCAGTTTGACAGTTAGGAAGATTAGGGGTCACTTTGGAGGCAGGGGTCTGAAGTCAGAAGCTGCACTCCAGAGGGGCTAGAAGAGAATGACAAGAGAGGAAGGGGAGGCTCTGAGGACAGACAGGCAGCTTTCTCAAGCTGAGACAAGAGGAGGAGAGGAAAAATAGCAGGGAGCCCTTATGATGGCTTCTACCTGAGGGTCACCAACCAGG
>NW_027185850.1:27306791-27312538 GCF_028583685.1 Petaurus breviceps papuanus | reverse complement strand
GGTGAGGGGCGGAGCAAAGGAGAGATGCCCCAGTGGGGAGCAGGGAGGTCCCAGGAGATGGGGCCATCTGAGTGCAGGACCTCTTTTTCGTCTATATAATGACATTTTCCAGCCGTGAAAAACATTAAAGGCCACTTAGAAATGTAGTGCTCACCACAGCTATGTTGGGTCTTGGCCCAGAGGAGGCGTCCGGGGCCATGAATGACACTGTTTTGCCCAGAATGCTCCCTGCCCCAACACTACCTCCAGCATCCCACCCACCACTGCCTGCGCTTCCACACTGCTCCTCTTGGCTCCCCACTGTCCAGATTAACCCCTCCTTGAGCAGCTCCCTGGTCACCTCTGGGCCTTGCTTATAATGACAGGGACCCTCATACACCTGCTAGGGCTCTCAGACCAGAAGCTGACCCTCACTCTGTGACTGAGCACACTCCCAGCATACCCAAGGTTGCCTCTCCTGCCCTCAGTCTGCCTGGGCTAAGAAATGAGCTTTAGCATTTCTTAAGGTAACACTAAGGAATGCAGGAGAGGCAGCCTGGTCTGTTAGAAACTCAAGCCTCATGCCTTAATCAGTGGACAGCACAGAGCTGTGGGCAGACTACTGGGTCTGGGATCAGGCAGACCTGGGTTCTATTACTATTTCTCACTTTGACTAGCTGTGTGACCTTTGACAAACCTCAGTCTCCTCTTCTGGAAAATGGGGACAAGGATCCCAGCAGCACCCATGTGAATATTATTGTAAGGTAGGGATAATGGAAATGCTTTCCTTGAAAGAGGACTGTAAACCTCAACCCCCGCCTTGGTCTAGCTCTCACTCAATAGAGAGAATGGAAGAGCTTTAAAGACCAGAGAGAATTCTGGGGATTTAGAACTCATAGGACTTGCCCAACTCCCAGACACAGCAGAAAAGGAAACCCATGCCCAGAGAAACTAAGTCACCTGCCGAGGCTCACACAGCAAGCTCGCTGTCCTGGAATTCCACATCTGAAATTCCCTTCCTCCTCCTCTCTCTTCCCTGTCTTCCTGGCTTCCTTCACTTTCCCCAGGCATCCTTTCCTGATTCCTCTAGTGTGGGTGCCTTGCCGATGTGGATTCTTTCCAGTTCATCCTGCCTGTAGCTTGTTTGTACCTAGACGTTAGCATGTTGGTTCCCCCACTAGAATGGGAGAGCTTTAAGACAGGGATTACAGTTTTGCCTTGTATTCCCACTTTGCCACAGTGGATGGCACATAGTAAGGTAATATTGAAAAACTAAACACTTGTTGACTGACTCAATAACCTAAAATAAATGAAATGGTCTAAATGAGAGGCTATAGCCCCATCAGATAGGAGGCTCTGGGAGGGCAGGTCCTGAGTCTCATTCAGAACAAACTGTCCAGCATGATCACCATTCTCTCAGCCAGGAAAGAGAAAGTCAAATTCTCCTTCCCCAAACTGAGGACTCAGGGGAGAGAGGGGGCCCCCATTGGTCTGACAGCCCCAGGTTCCTGAGGGTCAGATCCATCACTGTAGCCACCCCCAGAGCCTACGGAGAGACACATATGCCCCTCCTCAGAGGAGAGCCCTGAAGGGCCAGGACAGTCTTGAGCCCCGCCCCCCCCCCAGGATTTAGGGCTCCCCTCAGAGCCAGAAAAAGCTCCAGGCAAGGCTGGGATGGAAGAGACAAGAGGCTGGTCTAAATGGCCCTAACCTCCAGGAGACAATCCCCTTAGAGAGATCTGGGGCATTTCTAAGATTTCGATTGGCTTTCTCCCGCCCAGGCAGGATGAAAGGTATAGGCCAAGATGTGTTGTTGGGGTTTCCCTTCCCCCTCCCATGTATTTTTTATAATCAAAAGTCAATCCATATCAATTCAGTAAAGGATTATTATGCCACGTAGAATGTGATAAATGGAGGCCCCTTAGAACACAGAATGGCAGAACCCCAGAGTTAGAGAGGCCAGAAGCTTTAGTCCAACCCATTCCTAAATGAGAATCCTCTCCCCAAAGAGACAGTTATTCATCTGATCTCTGCTGGAATCTCCTAAGAAGGGAGTGCCCAGTGCCCTGGGCAGACCACCCCACTTGAGGACACTTCTCACCACCAGGAAGGTTTTCCTTTCTTTGAGCTGAAATCTGTCTTTGGCTCCTTCACTCTCATGGCTCCTGGTTCTAACCTGTGAGGTGGACAATGCCACCCCACCTGCAGGTGTCCTGACTCTCTGCTCTGTGGTCTTTTCCCCAGACTGACTGGGCAGTAACCACCTCCTGCCACTGCCATGTAACAACTGCTTGTTATATGCAAGCACCAATGGGTTATTAAAGCTTTGGACTCTGGGGACCTTGTCCCTGCAGGTACCTGGCTGGCCCTGACAGGTAGGAGGTGGGTTCACGAGAAGTCTGAGGAGGAGACCTGAAGAAAGAACCCGAGAAAGGCAGCTGTAGCTGGCCAGGTCAAATGTTAAGCCAGACTTAGAAGACCAAAGGCTCCCCAGGTCAGGACAGCAGCCCCCTCACCACCCAAATCTTGCCTTCTCTGGGCCCGAGAGAATAGCAGGACTGGGAGAGGGCTCATTACATGTAGGATTATTGGCAGAGAAGGCGGCACCAGCCAAGCTCCCTCTCTCCCCCAGCTCCATCCCCGTCTTTCTAACTCCAGTCTCTAGGAGCTGAGACCCCACCACCCAAAAGAGTGATGTTATATTCCAAGCCACAGGGAAGAGCTGAGCCCAAAGGTGAAAGGTTGCTGAAGCATTGGAAAGAATTAGCTTGGTTCTTCTTGGGCCCAGAAGGCAGATCTAGAAGCAGCCAGTGCCAGAGGGGCTGGAACTCTTGGGGGTGGGGAGGGGTGGAGGAACTGCAGAAGGCAGGATTCTGCTAGATTCGAGGGTCTGTTAGTAAAGATCAAATGGGCTGAACTGGAGGTCACCAGAGGTCCCTAAGCAGAGGTCCAGGAAATTGTGCAGAAGGTAGACATAACAAAAGCTAGGAGCATTTCTAGGAGATTTTAAAGTTTGCCAAGAGCTCTGCGTAAATTATCTCACAATAACTCTGTGAGGCTAATGCTTTTATTGGGGCCATTTTACAGATGAGGAAAATGAGACTGAGAAAGGTTGTGAGGCAGATGCTATGATTAATGATGATAACGGCTGACCTTTATATACCTCTTTAAGGTTTACAAAACACGTTGGATGTGTTCTTCATTTGACCGTCACAATGACGATGCGATTATCATCCCCATTTTACAGATGAGGAAATAGAGGTCAGGACAGGGCATGGGACTTGCCCAGGCTCACACAGCTGGTAAATACCTGAGGCCATATCTAAATGCTGATCTTCCTGCCCTCAAACCTGGCATTCCACCCCCTAGCTGTCCAGGTCGGACCAGATTCCTCCCTCTCCCTTTCTGTACCTCAGGATCTTCCTTCCCCTGTCTCTGCCCCTCCTTGGTGCCTCTACCTTCCTGCCCTCCATGACCCACTCCCACCTGCCTCAGTCTCTCCTAACCTCCACCCTTGAATTGACCACACATTGTTTAGGGACCTTCAGGAAGCTGCCTCCAATTCTCTTCCCCCAGAGGTCTTTCTTGGTCCTTCCACCTATCCTCCCTTCCTCAGCTTTCCCTCCTCACTCTCCACCTCTGTCAGGGCAGGTTGGGACCGAGGAGCTAGCCCAGCCTTCTCTCTCAGCCAGCAGCCCCCAGGACAGGGGATGTCCAGACTCAGCCCCTGAGGAGGCCCATTCTCTAGACTGAAGGCTTCCACTGGCTAGGAGACTTTCCTTATAGGGATAAGTAACCAGCCTCTTTGCAGCCTCTCCCCAAAGCTCAGAGTCCTGCCCTCAGGGCCAAACAGGACGAGAGTGAAAGCCGTTCAGAATCCAGAAAACAATGACATCATCATGTCCATCCTCCCCCAACCTCAGGCCTATTGACAGCAGTGGCAACCTAATGTAGAAAGGGCACGGGCTCAGGGTCGAGAACCTGGATTTAAATCTCACTTCATATTACCCTATGTAAACGGAGGCAGGGACTCAACTTGCTTTGGTCTCACTTTCCTCCTGTCCAATGAAGTTCAGCTAGTTGTTGCCCTGAGGCTTGGTTGTGCATAAAGCCTGGGTCTGGAGTCCCTGAGGGTGCCAGCATAATGGCGGGGCTGGCATGCATGCAGAGTGCCTCTGAAGGCATCTCCTCACACAGGACTTCTTCTGGGAGAGCGGTGATGACAGGGACAGGGAGAGACTGTGGGGCATTCAGGGACAATGGCTGCCGCCCCTGTGCTGGGGCAGGAGGTCCTTCCAAAGGCAGAGCCCCAGCCAGCCTCTTCTGTTTTCTGCTCATGGTCGGGATTGCTCAGATCGTGGGGTAGGGCGACAGGCATTGCTGTGGATTCAGGACTGTCTGCCTCACTCTCTTCTTGGATTTTAGGTGAAGGAGCTTAATTCAGAGGCTCTAACCTGATGGTTTTTGAAAGGTCAGGAGAGTGAGCCTCCAGGTCTGTATTTGTGCTGGGCTCTGTAGCCAACCCGTCAGTGCCCCCGAAGTTGGAACCTTGGGGACTGGTGGCCTGGGGAGAGGGAGAGGGGCTGGGAGGAAGACTCATCAGGCAGGAAGCAGGGCAAGAGTGAAAGCCGTTCAGAATCCAGAAAACAATGACATCATCATGTCCATCCCCCCAAGGTGAACTCGGGGGACTAAAGTTATATGGAAAAAGGTAGAATAAGAGAGAGCAAGCAGAGAGCATGCCCCAGACTGGGAGGAAGCACGTGGGCTTCTGGGATGACCTTCTTATCTTCAAAGTGAATCATCATCCCTTTGTAAAAGCTTTGTCGGGTATGTTTAGTAGTTCAGTTATGTCCAACTTTTCTGACACCATTTCGCAAAGACACTGGAGTGACTGGCCATTTCCTTCTCCAGTTCAATTTATAGATGAGGAAACTCAGGTAAACAGGTTTAAGTGACTTGCCCAGGGTCACACAGCTAGGAAGTATCTGAAGCTAAATTTGAACTCAGGTCCTCCTGACTCTGAGCTTGTGTCCCTAGTTTAACAAGTGTTAAATGGAACTGGGAGTCACTGGTAGCCAATGAAGCTGAGGGGAAAGGGGGAGACACAGTCACAATGAGGGTTTGAGCCAAGATCATTCAAGAAAGAAGCCCTCAAACCCTCAGGTATACCCCTAGAACCCTGAGGGGGAAATGTAGTTGTTCAGGAGAGGGAGCCCAGAGCATCCTGGATACAGTGGAATGTCAGGCCCCCAGTAGGAGGTCCCTTCGAATTCTAAACCTGCTATCCTATCGCTATTTTCCCCATTGTGGAGAAACCACAGCCCAGAGAAGCAAAATATGACTTGTCCAAGATCACAAAGTTAGCAAGTGGTCTCAAAGCCAGACCTCTTTCTTGTTCCCAATTCTGGTCCCCAGGCTCCTATGTGCCAGGGCCCTCTATTCGACCTCAGTCATCCATCCTTTCTCAGTTCCCAGCAGCCCATCAGGACTTCCTACTTGTCCATACATGGCACATGGCATCAGTCCGAGAGCCAGGCCCTACGGCAGGCCTGGCCAGGGTGAGGCCAACCCAGCCAGTCAGGAAGAGGCAAGTTGGAGAAAGGGGGTATTGTTTGAGGAAAGGGAGCAAGGGGGCTCAGGACACAAGAGGTAAAGTTTTGTTCAAGGAAATAGAAGCTGCTTTCTTCTCACAAGCCAGAGAGCTAAACCAGCTCCTTTGGCACAGGGCTCTCCCTGCCCGGGAGAGAGACAGAGAGAGAGAGAGA
>NW_027185850.1:27258648-27301791 GCF_028583685.1 Petaurus breviceps papuanus | reverse complement strand
AGAGACAGAGAGAGAGAGGGAAGGAGAGAGGGAGAGAAAAGGAAAGAGAAAGAGGGAGAGGGTAAGAAAAAAAGAGACAGAGACAGGGACAGAAACAAGCAGGTATGCAGGCAGGCTGAAATAGACAGAAAAACATATCAAGAGAAAAAGAGAAGGACAGAGAGGCAACCCAAATGTCAGACAAGACCTGTAGAAAGATCCCCCATGCCCCTTACAGCTCTGTCCATGTGGCCTACTGCCCTATAGACTGTAAGCTCCTCTCCTGAGGCCTGGGATGGCTTGACTTTTGCCTCAAGGTCACTCCTTCCTAGCACAGAAGCAGGCATTTAATAGAACTTTGAAAATATGTTGACAGATTCATCTGAATCAGGGTCATAGTTTTAGAGCTGGAGAAGACCTTGCAGGCCTGTGGATCCAGCCTTCTCATTTATAGATGAAGAAACTGAGATCTCCCAAAGGGTAGATCACCTTCCCCAAGGTCACAAAGACAGTTATTGGCAGAGCTGGGATTGGATCAAGTTCACAGGGCCCAGCTCCCTGGCTCCCAATCCAAGGTTCTTTCCATGGTCTCTGAATCCCTGGCCCCCAGCAGGCTGCCCCTGATCTAGGGATAACTCAATCTTAACCAAGGCCAGAAGATTTTCTCTGTATTGGTTTCTGGAGCCAGAAGACTGGCTGTGAAACCCAAGGGAGATGACCCAGCATTAGGACACAGGGCCCAAAGGCCTACTCCTGTACCTAAGATATGACAGGGCAGCCAGGATGAGCCAAGGAGGGGCCTGGAGCCTCCGGAGCCTAGGCAGGACAGCAGGTGTGATGTGCAGAGAATTCCCTTTGCTCAGTGGGGCCCGTGCTCAGCCTCTCAGGACCTCACTGAGATATTCCCAAGCATCCCCAGCCAGAATGTGGCCCTAAGGCCTATATGCACAGACCCAGAGCACAGAGTTCTGACCTTGGGCTGAGCATCCTCAGAATGAGGCCTCCAGCAAGCAAGGCCCCCTCTCTTGGCCTCAGTTTCCTCATCTATAGAAGGAGGGGGTGGGACTAGGGAGCCTTCTGGTTCTAAACCCCCAGCATTTTTTCTGGAAGGGACCTTGGCACATCTGATTCCTCTTTCTGCCTTCACATAGACCCATTCCAATGCCACTCCAGGACAAGCTGTCCCCAGACAGAATGAGCCACCATAGGAAGTAATGAGATCTCTGTGTCTAGAAGTCCCAAGCACTAGCTGACCCCGAGGGAACTAAAGAAGTGGTTCTTCTACCACCCTAGAAATCAGACTGTCCAGCCCTGAGGACCCCCCAAAATTACCTTGTCCTTATTTTGTATGTACTTCTGTCTGTATGTAGTTACCTACCTGTACTTACCCCCCAATAAGCTCCTTGAGGGCAGCGACTTTATATCCTCTTTGTATCTTCCCCTTCCTAGGAGTGAGGGCAGGCCAGTGACCTCTGCTTTCCAGAGCCCACCTAGCTAAGGTCTTTGCCAGGGACTAGCCACCAGTGATGACTGCCACTTATACCAGGTAACCCTAGGTAGGTCACTCCCTTGCCTTGGCTGCCCCATCTATCAAAGGAGGGGTGGATTAGGTGACTCCCAAGGTCCCTTACAGCTCTGAATCTGTAGTCTCTTTCTCTAAGGTAGGAGGGGCAGCCTTCTGCACCTAAGGCATCTCCTCAAAGTCCAAGCCATCTACCACCACGATGCCAGGCTCCTCTTCCAGACCATCAGTTCTGCAAATCTAGGAAATGGTGGGAGTGGGAGCTCGGACTCTCTCCATGCTCCTGTGGACACAGCCAAGGCTGGACCAGCTGAGGGAGGAACCATACCCAAGGGAGACTTGAAGGCTTCATCTCTCAGTGATCCCTTGCACTGGCTCAAGTACACATACCCCTTCAGTCAACCAGCATTTACGAAGTCCCTACTGCGTCTACATGGTGCCAAGTGCTGGAGTGGGAAGAGCCTCGGCCTCAGTCAGAAAGCACGGGGCTCTGACTGCCTGGGGGACACTGGGCAAATGCCTTTGCCTCTCTGGGCCTCAGTTTCTTCCTCTGGTAAATGGCCACGCTGATAGTTCTACTTCCCATCTCCTGGGGCTGTCATCAGGAAAGTAAGCGCTTCTGATCTTTGACACCCCCAGAAAGCACATAGGTCATGGACCCCTCTGTCTTAGTTTGGCTACTAAAGTACTGGGCAGCTGGTCAAGTAGTCTTTCCCTATCTCTGAGCTTCAGTTTCCCTATCTGCAGAATGGGGTTTAGATTGGCTGTTGTGATTCTGTAAGATCTAAGGACAGAAACAGACAAGTGGGAGAGGGTATGAGGGAGCCCCTCCCCCCAAATCTAAAGGAATTCAGGGACAGAGAGCCCACAGGTGAGCAGCCCCACAGACAGAATCTGCTGGGGAACGAAGGCCACTCCAAGGGGGCAAGGGCCCACCCCACCCAAGGCCCTCATGGCCTCAGAGACCCTCCTGGGGTTTCCCCTGGATGCTTACATAGTAAGTGCTTAATAAATGTTTGACTATTTATTATTGACTGACTAGAGACAGGAGGGCACATTCCACCTCCTACGGAGAGAGAGACAGAGACATAGAGGAGTGAGAGAAGAGGGACATAGAAGGAATCTTTGCAGATTCTGAGATACAGAGAGAGGAAGAAAAACCAGGAGGGACAGAGAAGGAATCTTTGCAGATTCTGAGACACAGAGAGAGGAAGCAAAACAGGGAGGGACAGAGATATAGAGAGTGAGAGAGGAAGAAAGATAGAGAAAGACAGATGGGATGGGGAGACAGAGAAAAAGACTAAAAAAGACAGAGAAGTGGATGGAGGCAGAACCAGGAAATGGGAAGGAGAGCAGAAAGAATTCTGTATGTGGAGTCAAAGGATCTGAGTTTGAATCCCAGTCCTGCCACTTCCTACCTATGACCCTGGCAAAGTTCCTGCTCTGGTCTCAGTTTCCCCATTTGTAAGATGAAGGAGTTGCCTTGGATGGTCTGGGAAGTCTCCTCCAGCTCCAAACCAACCCTCAGAATTTCAGAGAAAGGTAAAAACTAAGGGACCCAAAAATAGACAAAGACAGAAAGAGAGAGTGAGTCCTGTGATTCTTGGTCATGTGATAACCTAGGCCAACCCCTCAGCTCCCACAGGCATCCTAAATGGATGGATCCCTTTTAATGTCATTTACCTCCCTGCCGTGAGACAAGACACTGACCCCATTAGCACTCCCCAAATAGAGAGGGTGGAAGCAGAGACCCAGCAGCGATTGTAACCGCTATTCCAAGAGATAACAGAAGGTAGTGAGTGCTCTATCCATAAGGCAAAGGCACAGACAGAGACGCAGAAACAGAGAGAGACAGAGACATGGAGACAGGAACAGAGATAATAAAGACACAGAGAGACAGAGAGACAGGCGGAGGTGGAGACAGTGAACAAGACAGAGACAAACAAGCCCATAGGTGAGAGAGACAGGCAGATAAAAGAGAGGGGGAGTGGGAGGAGGGAGGGCCTGAGTGGGGACCTGAGCCCAGGCTTCCCAGGGCTGGAATGGTCTGGGTCCCTGCAGGCAGAGAGGGAAGCACATTCTTGTTGGAGCCTTTCCTCCTTCTGCTTGCAGCCCCTGCCAGCCCAAACCGGCTCCCATGGCAAAGAGCTCCAGCTCAGATTGTCCTGGAAAAGCTTTCCTGGAATGTATAGGCCTAACGAGCCAATTCAGTAATTAATGGGGATGAAAGGGGGAGGGAGGCCTCGTTCCATTACAGATGTAATAATTGCCAGAGCCATTAGGAGGGGGGGCAGGGGGCTTTTGATCTCTGAGTTAGTGCTCAGAACATTTTCCAAGCCTGAGGTCTCAGGAAATCATAGAACCAGCAGTGTCAAAGCTGAGAAGGCTCTCAGAATCTAGAACAAAGAGTGTCAGAGCTGGGGGGTACCTGAGAACAGGGAATGGCAGAGATGGGAGGGGCCTTAGAACAGGGCATGTCAGATCTGGGAGGGGACTTAGAACAGGGAATGTCAGAGCTGGAAGGGGCCTTAGAACAGGGAATATCAGAGCTGTTAAGGCCCTTAGAACAGGGAAGTCAGAGCTGAGAAGGACCCTATAAAATAGATTTTTCTGAGCTGAGCAGGCCTTTAGTGACCACCTCACCTAATGTTAGTTCAAGCCGTTAGGAAAAACAGTAAGCACAGAAACATACTGAGAATTAGCAACTCAGACCCAGGTCTCTGGATTCCCAGGCCTAAGCCCTGCCCACTACACCACACTGCTGAAATCCCCTTTATTTTCTCAGAAGCTTCTGAGTTCTGTCTTCCTCTTGCTTTGATGGGGACAGCACACCAGGCCAGCTGTCTGATTCCCCAGGAGATAGAGGCAGATAGACAGGGAGATACATATATACATCCTTCCTTAGATGCATAGATAGACAGGTATACAGACAGACATAGACACACATAGTACACACAGACATGCATTTTCTAAAGAGAAAGAAAACAAAACCCAAAGCAAAAGCAGAGGAGTGAGGAGGCCGGTGATCTGGCCTCCTGCTATGGGGTGTGCCCAGCGCTCTGCCTTCTCCCTCTCCGATGGGCATGTGCAGGGGTCATCCATCGATGCAGGAGAAGACAGGCCCAGGCTGGAAAGGAGGCCCTTTCTGGTCCTTCACAGGAGGCTGCTCCTCTGTCTTTGCTTTTTCTTCCAGTACTTGAACAAGGGTTTGAACTCAAGTGCCCAGAGGTAGGCCCAGTGGTTCTGCCCAAAGTCCTCTGGCAGAGGGCAGGGATGGGGCATTCCCCACCCAGTGGGGTAGCTAAGGGAGGTGACTCAGTAACTCCAAGGAGTGGCTGGCCTCAGCCAGGCCTGGGGAATGGCCTCTCTGCATTGCAGACATGAGGAGCTCAGCCAGCACTGGGTAAATCCTGTCCCAAGTCCAAAGCCCAACCTGATACTCCTGACCCAAGTGGCCTGTTCCCCTTGGAGGCCCATGTTCTCCTCTAGGCATTTCTGCCAGAAGGAGCCTCAGGAGAGGGTGGCAGGGCTGAGAAAGGGTAGAAATAAAAGCCAGAGTTGACATCACTTGGTCTCTGGGAACATCCCTAAGGCCTCTCTGGAGATGCCAGGCTGTTAACCGTGGTAATCTCTCTGCCCAGGACCTCCCTGTCCCCAGCCCTGCCTGTAGGACCAGAGCCTGGTTCCAGGCCCCAGCTGCTGTTGTCAGTCTGGGGTTATCCCTTAGTCCTCGGCCCTGTAGGCCCCTCCTAAGACCAACTAAGTCAGTCAGTCCCTCAGTCAACAAACATTCAGGGCTTTCTATGTGCCCAGCACTGTGTTAAACTTTGGAAGTCTCCTATCGGATAAGCCACTGACCTGGAAAGTAGCAAATGAGAAACTGTTAGACCTGAAAGACTCAATCTAACCCCTTTATTTTGGAAAGGGAGAAACCAAGGTCTGGAGAAAAAGAGTCTTGGACAATGGCCACCTCATTCATTCATTCAACAAAGAGTTAAGCACCTGCTGGATAGAGAGCCCTGGGATGAGCCCTAAGAGAAAGGCAGCTTCGGTCAGATTCAGATTCTGGTCTCTAGGAGCTCAGTCCAGGTGGGGTTACCTGTAATGTCACTATAGGTAACGGATGGAATAGGATAGGCTACCCTAAATATGAGAGAGGTGCAAATCCAGGGCTCTGTGCTCAGTGGAGAAGGGTCTCTACTGGTGGCGGGGGGAGGATAAGACTAGATCAGGGAGGACTTTCAGAAAGAGGAGACATTTGAGCAGGGCTTTAAAGAATAGACAGGACTCACCATCCTACCCAAAGGATGGGAGGGCATTCCAGGCATAGAGAACAGTGTAAGCAAAGACTAAGAGGCAGGAGGGTGCAAGGTATGTTAGGAAAACAACAGAGAGACCCAGTCACGAGTGGTTGTGTTTGCAGAGTTGGAATGCTGCAAAGGGGCAGATGTAGGCCTCGCATCAGGAAAAACTTCCTAAAAATTAGAGAGATATCCCAAAATGGAATGGCCAGCTTTGGTAGGTAATGAGATCCCTGTTGCTAGAGGTCTTCCAATGAAGCTTGGCTGACCACTTAGCAGGGGTGAAATAGAGATTCTTGGTCAGGGATAGGTTTTAGTCTGAGGTCCCTCCTTAGCTGTGCAGATTCTGAGATTGTGTGGCTCAAACTCCCACTCCATTGTCATCTCTGAAGGTAACACTGAGTGCTCACCTGGGCTGGACCAGGACTGAACCCTCCTGTGATAGCAAGAGGGATAAGCTGGTGACTCCTTTCTGTTATGGTCCAATTAGATCCAGGATACAACTGTCAAAGACTAATCTGGTCTATTTTTCTACATTGTACAAAATCATGGAAGGAATCTTGTCATTCCCAGGCCCCTCTTCTCTTCCTCTATACATCCCCCATCAGAGAAGAAGTTGGGCGCATCCCCCCAAGATGAAGCAAGGTTGTGGGCAGAGTCCTTCTCCTTCCACGTGCAGCCATGCCCTCCTCTCTCCCCACCTTCCGCACATTTCAATTCTTGTGTTGAGACTGTCAGTCAGTCAGTCAAACATGCATTAAGCCCTTACTCTGTGCCCTGTGCTCAGCACTGGGTACTGAGACAGCAGCCAGTGTCCATCACTTGTCAAGTGCCCCCAAATCCTCTGCTTCTCTGATAATCTAACCTCTAGGCTCAAAAGGGAAAAGGTTTGAGAGTTAGGGATTAACAGCAGAAAGGGATTCATTCGGGAGTTCTGGATTTTCCCTAGGACCCCTGGCACATTTGCAATCTGATGTCTATTCTCTAAACCTCAGTTTCACAGGATCCAAACTCAGGGAAATGACGCACCAGTCAGAGCTGTCCCAACATTGAGTGGGCTGCCTTGAGGGTTTCTGAGTCCTCCCTCACAGGAGGGGCGAGATGAACCCTTATCAGGGCAGTATCGAGTGGACTAGGCCAGATGGGGCTGAAGTCTCCCCCATTCTGTGAGCAGTCAGGGGAAGCCTCATGGCAAGGGTAAGGTCTGGCCTGGGCTTTGAAGGACAGCCAAGCTAATGGACTGATGGAAGGAAGAGAAAGGGAGGGGATTCCCCGTCCAGACAAGCAGCCTCGTTTCATGGGCAACCTCTCTAAAGTGTTTGTAAAGACAAAAAGGAAGCCTTGAAAACAAGAGAAACCCCACAACAGGCTATGGTGGCCTCGGGCCCTGGGATGTGTGAAACGATAAATGTCACTTGGACAAATATTTGGAACTGTTTACAAAGGGGTCTATTAAATCCTTTGGAAAGTCAGGGCCTGGCCGAGAGTTTGATTTCCACAAGGCAGCCCCAGCATAAACAGCAGAAAGAAGGATGGGCAGCCTGACTACTCTGACATCTGGGAGCTTGGGGTAGATGGGGGAGGGAGGGAACTGGCAGGGGGCCAAGCCAAGTGGCTGGTCCAGGTGTTGGAGCAGCTCTGAGCCGATCCTCACCAACCTCGGAGGATGCGGCCCTAAGGGGTCCTCTGGACCTTTCACCCCGGGGACAACTGCCCCCCATAACCTCCTAGAGAGGGCAAGGAGAAGGAGGGTCCCTGGTGACTCTCTGGGCCTCCGAGTGGGCAGGGCATAGGGACCCTCATCTGCCCCTGGTCAGATGTTGGGGGTAGGGAGGGAGGCATGGACTGGCAAGGGAACTGGAGGAAGAAGGCAGAGAAGTCACAGGAGTGGGAATGAGGGGGGACACCTGTACTCCATTCTGGGTAGAAATCTCAGCTCCAATCTCCTTGAAACTGAACCATCTCAAGTTATGGGGAGCTCCTCACCAGGCAGTTTGCCCCACTTTGGGACAGCTCACAGGACTGAAAAGTTCTTCCTTATTTTTAGCCTAAATCTGGCTCCTTATAACTCTTTCTTCATACCGACTATCTCCCCTCCCCCAAACCCCAAACCATGTACACCTGGGTGCACACACATACACACAATGCACACACATGTACACAGTCTTCATTTCTGCATATATGTATGTGCACATATGTACGTGCAGACATGTTCACACTTACATACACACACTTTTGGTTTAGTCCTCTAGAGCCAAAAACAAGTCTAATCTCTCTTTCCTTCATATGACAAGCCTCCATCTACTCAATTACGGCCAACATGCTCCCTTGGAATCTCTTCCTCCCCAGTCTGAACATCCCCAATTCCTTCTACTTATCTTTTCACTTGTTCTAGAAGCCAGAGGGAGCCATTGAAGGGTCTAGAGCAAGGAGGCAACAGGGTCAGACCTGTGCCTTTAAAAATGATCTTGGCAGCTATGTAGAGGATGCATGGGAGAAAGGAGAAGCCGAAAGGAGAGAGGAGACCTGGGAGGGGATTGCAGGATGAGAGAGGGCGAGGCCTGGACTGGGGTGGGGGACGGAAAGAAGGGATGGGGACTGGAGATGGTGGGGAGGGAGAAACAAGAAGGTTTGAATGACCGGGTGCAGATGAGGGAACATGAGAGACCACGGCTAGAGCCGAAGATGGGGGGTCCCACCAAGGTGGCCAGAAGAGTCGCTTCTGTTGAGGCCTCCTGCCTTCTGGCCCTTTGCTGGGAGCTGGGAGAGGAGGTGCCATGGCGCCCAGTCAGAAGCTTGTAGCACCCGAGGTCTTTGCTGAACCTGCACAAGGTCGCTCCCAGTCCAGGGAAGCTGGCATTTCTCCAGAGACACCAAACTAGAACTGAAGTCAGCAGCCAGCCTGGGGGGCTTGTTTTATTTAGGGAACAGCCAAGAGGGCTTGAGTTCAATCTCACAGTCAGGGTGAAGAAGAGAGACTGTGGGCTGTTGACCGCCACCTCTATTTACTTTGCTCTCATTCAAATCTGGTCGGAGCCGTCAGGCCCCAGTGAGCGCGGCCACCCCCTCTGAGTGCTGCGTTCCTCCCCAGGGCCCCACACATGGTTCTCGTTTGCTGCATTTAGCAGTTTTCATTTATCCTGCTCGATGCTAACAGGCTGACCTGCAAACAGAAGCTCTCGCCGGGTGCCCTGGAAGAAACCCAGGATCCTCCGAGAGGAAGGGGGAGGAGGGGGCAGTCAGTCCTAGACAGCCGGCTGCAGAAGGTCCTCCGGGTCAGAGGGCAGTCGTGGCTGATTCCAGCCAATGGCAACCCTGTGGAGTTGGAGATGATGGCCCAGGAGAGCCCGTTACTGCCCAGGAGAGCTGGTCGAGTAGCCAAGGAGGTTTAGGGGAGCTGGGAGTTGGGGCGTCTGCCCCAGGGGGAGAGAAGGCATTTGGTGGCTACATTCATTCAATTGACAAACATTCATTCACCGTTTCTTGTGTGCAGATTCCTGGACAGGGGAGAGCCAAGGTTTAGATACCAGCTATTGCCCTCAAACTGAGCTATCCCAGGAGGGGGATCAGAACTCAATGGGGATGGCTGTGATACCCAAGCAGCTGATCAGAGAGGAGGAGAATCAGAGCTGGAGGAGGAGCGAAGCTTGCTGGGAGGAGCTGGGCTTTAACAGACAATACAGGATGAGGATGATGGAGGACATGTGCAAGTATGCAGATTTATATAACAACAGTCGGAAGGCAACTGTTGTTTGGAAACTGTCAAGCATGTTCTAAAGAAAAATTATTATTAAGCTACATTTAGAAAAATGCCCAACAGAGAACCCTGAGTCTGTCCTTCAGGCTAGAGGCACTGGGGAGCCACCAGAGATTCTGGAGTAAAGGAGTGACATGGCCAGACCCACATTCTATGAACATTGTATGTGGAGGACAGACTAGAGAAGGGAGAGGCCAGAGGCATGGAGACGTGTTAGCAAAAACTGGCTCCTACCAATTAGGGAGA
This sequence comes from Petaurus breviceps papuanus, assembly GCF_028583685.1. Lineage (NCBI taxonomy): Eukaryota > Metazoa > Chordata > Mammalia > Diprotodontia > Petauridae > Petaurus > Petaurus breviceps. The sequence goes on along the minus strand of NW_027185850.1, from coordinate 27,291,986 downwards.
GAAAGGGGTAGATGGGAGGGCTGCTCAGGAGGGAGGAAGGACCAGATCTGGCAGCTGACTAGAGGTAAGAGGGCAGGGGAAGGGAAGGGAGGTGTAAGGGGGAGAAAGAGGGAGCTGAGGAGGCTCCCTAAGATGGGGAAGGCTTGGGTCCTGAATCTTCAGCAGGGAGGATCTCCCAAAGCCACAGGAGAAGGCCCAGACCCCAAAGCTGGGCCTGGCACATGCTTGTATGGTCCTTGATGACTTCTGTCAGAGGCGATGGGCTGAGGCTGGGCTCTGGGAGGGTCCCTGCCTAAGCTTCCATCCCCACAGAACAAGGATAGCCCCAAGTCTTTACATAACCTCATTGCAGAGGAGAAAGGCAAATCCCTCCTTCAGAAAAAGCCTACCTCCGTGCTGTGCCTCTGTCCTCACTGGCACTGGACGCCATCCATCTCGTTAACTCTCTTTAAGGCATCATTTCCCCTCCAAGCTGCTGGCCTCAAGCCCCGAGCCCAGCCTCGGTCGGGGGCCATGGGTAGAAAAAGGCTGCTTGAGGTAATCCGGCATCCCCCCCCCCCCAGAACCCCAGTGAATGGCCTGGCCGATGCTTGGTTGGGGGTGGGGGGGGCTTGCTTCCAAAGGCTCCAGAGCAGCCGCTGACCAAACAAGATGGCCCCCCCTACAACCTTCATTAAGACTGCACTGGGGGGAGCCCGGTAATCCCATCAATAGAGACAGCCAAGCTGGTCCGCCCAGCTCCTGGGGCCCAGCGGGAAGAGCTGGCCAGTGAAGGCAAACGCACTGAACTGAACAGCTTCTTCTGGGGAAGTGAGGCCAAGGCATGGGGGGGAGGACCAGGCTGTGGCTTTAGAGCTGGTCCTCGAGCCTAGCCCCTGAGCTTGAGAGAGGAAACTGGGTGAGGTTTGGAGAAAGAGGCTCAGTTACTTGTCCAAGACTGCACTGAGAGGTCAGCAGGCCCAGGCACCCATTTTGTAGAGGAGGCGAGGGTCCAGCCCCTCATGGATCAGAGGAAAGGTTTCAACTTTTCCCAAGGTCCCACAGGTTTTAAGTGGCAAGGCCTGAATATGAATCCAGGGCCCTTGATTCTAATTCCCATCCACTTTCCACCAAATCATAGAATACAGTGTGAGAACCAGACGGACCTTGGAGGCCATCGGGATTAATCTCCCCCTTTCAAGGATGAGGAAAACTAAGACCCAGAGATGTCAAGTGACTTCTCCAAAGTCACCCAGGCAGTGAGTAGCATGGCCAATACCTGAATCCCACCCTCTACCTAGGCTCTTGGTCTACCTGCAAACAGGTCACATGAGATCAGAGAACCCCAGAGGCAGTGAGGACCCAAGAGGAGGTCACCACCAAAAGACCTGAACACAAACCCAGCCATGCCACTCCTTGGCTGGGTGACCCAGAGCAAACCTCTCCTTCTCTGGGTGCCCTCCTCTTCCAATGAAAAGCTTCTGAAGTCTGGCATTAGGGTAGTTCACTGAGCCTTTGTGAATGGGACTCCTTCAAGTAACTGCCTCCAGACTTACAAAGCACTTACCCCATGAGCATCCTGTAAAGTAGGTAATAAAAGTATCCTTATTCCCATTTTACAGATGGGGAAACTGAGGTCCAAAGAGGGTAAACGCTTAAAAAGCAGAGTTTAGAATTAAAGGGGCAGAATGATGCAATGAACCTGAGTTCAAATTTGGTCTCAGACACTTAACACTTGCCAGCTGTGTGACCTTGGGCAAGTCACTTAACCCCAATTGCCCTGCCTTCCCCCCTCCAAAAAGGAAAAATAAAAGATACTAAATTGAAAATCCCAGACCTGGGTTCAAATCCTGTTTCTGCTAGTTAACTAACTGTGTGACCTTGGGTAAGTCCCTTAACCCCAGTTTCAATAAAATGAAGGGATTAGACTGGAGCAGAGGTTTGTCATGGACCCCTTTGGCAGTTTGGAGAAGCCCACCTACTGAGAAGGGGCTCAGAATTAGATTTTTAAATCACCAAATGAAATCCAGCAGGAAACCAAACCTACCAAATTCCACTAGCAAAATGCAGTTATCCCTTCCACACCACCAGAGTCAGGGGAGTGGGGACCCCCACAATATGGAAAATCTGCATGAAAGCTTTTGTTCCTCCCTTCTCACCAGAGAAGAAGTCTGAATTTTCCTTTTTTTTTATGGGGTGTTTGGATTGATATTCTACAACACTACATATGTGTGTATATATATGATGCATTTCTGAGTTTCTGAACTTTTCCTGTGTTATCTGCTGGCCTTGTGTGTCATCTGTGGCTTCCGCAGAACTCCTCCCAAATTTCCTATTTAATTTCTTATGCCAACCCATGATATAGTAAAATCATGATGGGAAAAGTAGCAGTGTGGAAGGGAAAGATTTATCGCTCCTTCCCGGACCCCAGGTGAAGGCGTCTCTGAGGGGCCCTTCTGATCTTGGTCTGGTCTCTCTCTGCCAAACTGCCCTGCCTCCCAAAGTCATGAACTCTAAGCTGCATTCTGAGTCTAAGGATCTGTCCTGAGACCCTCTGAGGGTGGGGGGAAGGAGAGGCGAGCCAGGTCAGTCATTCAGGGCTCCAGGAAATCCTCCTGTTTTCCACCAGATCTCAGGAGTGGTTCTCAAAGCCTGAGGATCAGGAAAAAGCCGGCTGGTCAAACATGAACAGGGCTGACGCCCGGCCCCGGCTGCCTGTACATCAGGTGGGAGGACAGAGATAAAAAGCTGTGTAGGGGATAATATTTAGAAATAAGCTTGGCAATGGGAATGTAAGCAGCTCCATGGACAGACAAGTGTGACTGTTCCTGGCCCTGCCTGGGGGAAAAGGACATGGGAGCTGGCCCTGCTTCTTTCTTGGTAAAAACACGTGGGGCTTGGTCTTCAGCAAGACCCATTGCACAGAAGAGAAAACTGAGGTCCAGAGAAGGAAAAGTGCTTGGGTAATAACATATAATAACAATAATAGCAAGTCTTCCTATAGCACTTTAAGGTTTGGGGACCCCCCCCCGTGTACATTATTGTACTTGATACTCCAGACAATAGGGAGCTAGGTGGGGCCACAGTGTATGGAGCAGCCCACCTGGAGTCAGGAAGGCTCATCTTCCTGAGTTCAAATCTGGCCTCAGAAACTTACTAACTGTGTGACCCTGGGTAAGTCACTTCACCCTGTCTGCCTCAGTTTCCTCATCTGTAAAATGAACTGGAGAAGGAAACGGCAAACCATTCCAGTGTCTTTGTCAAGAAAATCCCAAATGAGGTCATGAGAAGTAGGACACAATTGACTAAACAAAACTCACAACAACCCTGGGTAGTAGCTGTATAGATATATCTCTATCTATGCAGATAATATAGATTATCTCCACTCACAGAGGAGTAAACTGAAGATGGTAGTGGTTAGGTGACTTGCCCAGGGTCATGAAGCTAGTTAGTATATGTTGCCAGGTTCTGAACCCAGGTCTTTCTGACTTCCTTCTCCATTATGCTGACTAGCTGTCCAGAAGCTGGAGACTAGGACCAGCAGACCTGGGTTCAAATCCTGCTTTGGATTCTTAGTATATGTGTAATCTAATGGCAGTCACTTAGCCTTCAAGGGACTATGTATCCTCCCTGTAAAATGAAGATGTTGGTGTAGGTGGTCTCTGAGGTCCATTGCAATCAATCAATAAACAATTATTAAACACCTACTGTGTTCCGGACACTATGTGAGATGCTAGGGAGCCAGTCTATAGGTCTCTGATGAGGAAACTGCACAGTGGACAAGGAGCTCGGGATGGTTCTAGGCCCCGAGGTGGGAGCCAGTCCAGGGGGAACTCTGGTGAAGGTACTAGGTTGGCCTGGGGCCCTGGCCTGGCCACCAGGAGCCCTCTCGGTACACCCATCCACCAAGGGGAGCCAAGCTCTCTTTGCCCCACCATCCCCTGTGGGTAACCGAGGAGAGAGGAGAACAGCTCAGGACACACTGGGGCTTTAACTGCTGAAATGAAGACTGAGTGAGTGGGTCAGTCACCAAGCATTTCTTAAACATTTCCTATGTGCGGGCACCATGGTAAGAACCAAGCACACAGAGACAAAGCCCCCAAAGTCTCTGACCTCAAGGAGCTTTCGTTCTACTAAGGGAGAAAACATGTATATGCGTACAAGTGTATAGGATATATGATGGCATGAGAAAGCAATAATAGTCAGGAGAACCAGGAAATGGAAAGAAATCATGAATGAAATCAAAAGGATTTCCTGAGTGCTTACTTCAGTACTGGGGAGACTGCTTAGAGATGTCTGAGACCTCCCACCCTAATTTTACAGAGGAGGAAACTGAGGCATGGAGAGGTCGCACAGTTAGTAAGTAACAGAACTGGATTCAAACCTGGGTCCTCAGACAGTCTGATTACTGTGAGTTCATTGCCAACTCCCAAATGTGCTTGTGCGCCATTCACTGGGGCAGAATGTGAGAGGGTGGGAAAGCAAGAAGTGGGATGTGGGCCACCTCTGGGAAAAGCCCAGCTCTAAGCCCAGACAGAGGGGCCCACTCTACCAGTGCCTGTGTTCATGGATTTAGGGCAGGACAATGAGCCAGAGTTTCCATTCTCCCCCTCCCCTCCACTCCCCACTGGACTACACTTCACTCGCTCCACTCAACAGATCACCACACAGACTCCAGGGACTCCCAGCCAGGGAGGAGTTGAGTTTCTTCCAGAGGCCACCTCACAGGCTATCCCACCAGACTACCAAGGGCCCCAATGAGAACAGAGCGAGGAGTCCAGTCTCTGAAAACATCAGAGCCAGGAGGGACTTGGAGTGTGGCACAGAACATCGGGACTGGGACAGATCTGACCCAGATCAGACAACACCAGAGCTGGGAACCAAGACAGACACCAACTAAACCAATGCCTTCATTTCATTGATGTGGAAACTGAGGCTGAGATGAAAAATGCCTTTTCCAAAGTCAAACCAGAGATATAATGAATCATAAAATGGCAGATTATTGAGTTCAACCCCCTGAGTTTATAGAGAAGGAAACCGGGTCCCAAAGAAGGGAAGCTAAGGCTTCTGACTCCAAGTCTGAAATCTAGAGACCAAAATAAGTCTCCCACCCTCATGACCACATCTCTTAGAAGCAGACTATCTGAGCTCGAGAAAACATGATCCTCGAGCCAAACCCTTTCTTTTCCAGGAAAAGGAAGGTATGGTCCAGAAAAAGAGAGTAACAAGCTACAGATCACAGTGTGGAGTAGGCAGCTCCACAGACCCCTCCCCCCGCAAAGCGGCAAGGGTCACTCAGCCAACTCTCCAAGCCCAGAGATGCAGGGGAGGGATTTTACCTGCAGTCCCTCCCCCCCCCACACACACACAAACACACACCTGGTGAGCCAGCCAGGGGAGACAGAGCTGAGTGGGGCTCAAATCCAGAGCAATGGTGACCCACTCCCAAGCACTCCTGGACTTTCCCAATGCCCTGACCCAAATGATTTCTTGGGCATCAAACCACAGTATGCACCAGGTCCCTTAATTTTCTCCATTTCCACATTTCTACATGAACTCCTTTATTTGATTCACATAGAAGGCCTGCAAGGGAAGTCAGGTGGGTTTCATAGCTACTACTTGATGGATGGGTAAACTGAGACTTGCCCAGAGCACCAAGCTTTTTACTAGCAGAGGTGAGACATCATAGAATCATAAAAACAAGAAATCTCCAATTTACAGTGAATCCCTAAATGATTGATGGACCAATCATTTTATCAGAGAAAACAGAATGGGGAGGGACTTGGCCACCATGAAGTAGTACTCGAGGTAGTACTGGAACCCAGGTATTGTGCTCATAGATAAATCAAATAAAACAATGTATGAAGTACCCACTGTGGGTAAGGAATGAGGGCTACCTAGATGAAATTAAAACAGTCCCTGCCCTCAAGGAACTTTTGATCATTTAGGAAGGTGATGCATATATATATATAAAACTATACAACCTTGGCGGGGGACTCTTTCATTTTTGTCTGTGTTCCCCCATTGCCCAGGACAGCAATTTGCACACAGTAGGTGATAATGGATGGATGGAAGGGTGGATGGATGGATGGATGGATGGATGGATGGAAGGGTGGATGGATGGATGGATGGACGGATGGATGGATGGATGGATGGATGGATGGATGGATGGATGGATGGATGGATGGATGGATGGATGGATGGATGGATGGATGGATCCCAGCACCCTTGGCAATAAGGTCTCTCTCAGAACTTCTAGGCTTCCTTTGTCTGCTCACCAGTCCCTGACAAAGGCAGGAATCCTACAAGAAGTCTAATTTCTCAGTAAATATTCCCTAAAAGGTCAAAATAGTGTGGCTTCTTTGGGACTTGAAGGAGAGAAAAGGAAGTTGGGGCAAGGTGTGTCAGCAGTGAGAAAGAAGCAGGAGGCAGGGAGAGAGAAAAGCAGGAAAAAAGGGAGAAGAGGAAAAGCAAAAGTCGCCTCGTTTGGGTTTATTTTGGAAGCCGAGCCCACAGACAGAGGACGATCTCTGGGCTGGAGCCCATGGGACGAAGCTACAAGGAGTGAGTGGCCAGTCTTGCCTCAGGCTAAGGAGTGGGGTCATTCTCTGCTCTCCAGGAGGGAAACATGTGCCTTTCCCCCTCCAGAACCAAGAACCGGAGCCCTTTTTAAAGAAGCTATTTTAAGACGGGTTTTTCCCACCCCCCAAAAATATTTTGCAATAACAGTAAAGCAGAGAGCAAAGTAAAAATAAAGTATCTGATGCACTTAGCAGATATTTTGGGGACAATAATGCATCACAGATGTGCACATCAAACCATGCACACATGCGGGGCTGCGGGCACGTGTGCGCACGCACACTCACACATACGCACACTCACACACATGTGCACACACATGCACACTCACACACATGCACACTCACATACATACACACATGCACTCACACTCACACACACTCATGCACATACACACACTCACGCGTACTTACATACATGCTCACACACACTCACATACATATACACACACGTGCATGAAGGATTTCACATTCCTGCCTCTCTCCAGACGCTTCACTGGCTGGCCAGCCACACACACACCCAGGGCCAGTAATTGCTTCTTCCTGACTTGGCCTCACATCAGCCTCTGAGGATGGAGGGCAGATTTCAGCACCTCTCTCCAGAATGATAACAGGACAAATTGGCCCGGGCGGATCCTTTCACAGGTGGTGAAGGCTTCAAAGATTAGAGAGCTGAAAGCTTGTCTGGTTCGGGGTGCCTGCCCCTCCTGGCTCCTGCAGCATAAGCAGGGACCCAGGGGCTAGAAAGGGCTGCCTGGTGAGCTAGAGGAGGCGTGACCAGGGGTCTGCGCAGCTCTGCCACAAAGGCCATCTCTGCCCTCCATAAAGTCACTCTTCCCCTCTCCCAGTCTTCTCCTCTGTCAAATGAGGGGAGTGGATGTAATATCTGAGGGCCCTCCCAGCTCATACATTGTGCATTCTACTATACTAGGAGTGTCTCCCATCTCTGACCTTCCCTGTTCTCTGTTCTAATGGCCCTTCCAACTCTGACCTTCCCTTCTTTCTGTTCCAAGTGACCCCCATCCCTGACCTTCCCTGTTCTCTGTTCTAAGGGCCCTCCCAGTTCTGACCTTCTCTGTTCTCAGTTCTAAGGGCTTTCCCAGTTCTGACCTTCCCTGTTCTCTGTTCTAAGGGCTTTCCAGTTCTGACCTTCATACCTACACACAACTGAGTCTGCTTCCAAGGAGGCCACTTGAAGCCTGGAGCCACTTCATGGAAGAATTCTCTCTGTTTCTGGGACTTTAGAATCAGCCCTTCCCCTTCTATGATGGGGAACAGGGATCTCTCATAGACAAGGTGTCCCAAACAGGTCAAGACTTCTCTCTGGGAAACCTCTCGTTCCCTCCCCCCCACCATGTGGCCCCCAAGCCAGAAAAAAGGTAGAGAGCTAACCGTATGGGACAGAATCCAAATGTCCATCCGAGGGTCAGAGGACTCACAGCTGAGCAGGTCCTTGGAGACCATCATATCCATCACCTTTTAAACTAGATGAGGCCCAGAGAGGGAAAGAAACTGTCCTAAGGTCACACAGCTCTTGAGCAACAGAACTGACTGGATGAACCCACATCCTCTGACTCTCAAGCCATTTCCACAATGTTGAAAACAACCATCAGGGCCAAGGATGCCTGGAGGAAGCAGAACTAAGTGAACCTGGAGAAGGCAAAATATTTTCCACCTAAGAAGCATGCCAGAGCCAGACAGCCCAGAAGCGGCCTGGGGTGACCCACCTCTGCTGGCCTGACGTGGCCCTCACCACAGGCTCCAGCTGGGGGCAGTCGGTCATGCAGGACAAAGTCGCCTTTCATTTGGCCGAGCAAATTAATCTGTCCTTTTCACTTCCCCAGGGAAAACACTGCATTTTTCTCTGGGACAACAAAAGCCTGAGTTCCCCCAGGAGGGATCACTTTCCTCCCCTGTTTCCCTGGTTAAAAGCTTGTAACCTCCCCGCCAGGGCCCAGCCCTTCTGGCAGATCAGGGCCTTGCCCCAGATTCAGCAGACTTTCTGTGTTATCATTACCAGGCCAGACTGCACTGAGGTGCAGGGGCCCTGCTCACCCCAGGAGGGCCCTATGCCCTCTGCCCAGCTCTGCAGGGGCTGCTCCCAGGGCAAAGGTGGGGTTGAAGGGCTTCCTTCCCCAAACAATTGACCTCTGCCCACCGGAGAAACAAGGGGGTAGAGAAAGGAACAAGACATTGCCCACTTAGGGCTACAGGGACTTTAAATGGGCCTCTCAGGACTTTGCTGTGCTGTTGGCCTCACCTTCCCTTTGTTGGGTTCAGAAATCAAAAGTGGGCTCCTGAGCTCACACATTTTTTCCACTCTTCTCTCAGAATCATTAACCCAGAAATGCTGGTTGCTATCTCCTTCTCCTTTAGCCACTATGGTAAAGGCTACTCCAGGACAACTTGGGGCCCCCAACTATTGGATAAGAGTAATCTACAGACAGCTAATGTGCCCCAGGGCTCTGAAGCCCCATCCAGCACCCCTAGCCTCAACCTGGGCTTACATGCCCAAGCAGCCCCTGCTACTGAACTGCCCAGCTCCTCGGATTTATGTACTCAAACCTGCTCTCCTGGCTCCCTCCTTCTCAGGGCTCAAAATAAACATTCTCTTGGCTTAGGAGAACCCAGGCAACCAAAGCCAGAAGCCAGTTACACTCTCCCCTCCCCTGAGATGCTGAAACCCCAGGCCAAGCTGTCCTCTGTATGCAAGGGGCCCAAAAACAACCGTGCCAGCTTCTGTCCCCCTCCAAAGTCACTCCTATCACGTCCTCAGCCCTACAGCCATCAGTTGCCCCTGAGACTGGCCAGGCTGGCCAGCTTCTGGACAGCTTGCTGCCGTGTCCTCTCCTGGAGGGGAGGGAACTTCATCTGGTCGCCAGGAGGGACAGTTGAGTGCCCAGCTCAGCTTGTGCATGGTTAGAAGAAGGGAAAGCCAGGATCCTACCTGGGAGAAGTTGAGACCGTTGAGTGGGTGACACTGCTCTTCGACCCTCTCCACAGCTCCCGTCCGCTTCTTCATGCGCTCAGCCTCCTGTGCCAGGTAGAGGTCCAGTACTGGGACGCCTCGTGAGCGCACATCCGTTTCAGTAAGTGAGTTCACCATGAGCATCACCCAGACTGGACGCTTGCGTTCCCAATTCCCGGCAATGGCATTGAACAGGTAGTCGGCATACAGGCCTTTGCCCCTCTGGTCGGGTGTCATCCAAGTGGGCATCATGAGCTTCACATAGTCCAAATGGCGCTTGAGACGCCGATAGAGCTCCTGGGGCAGGACGTCCTGGAGGTTCTCACCATGGGGCAATAGCTGGCAGCTTGCCAGGGCCGAAATGGTGTAGGGGTCTGTGAGATCGAGCTCAAAATAGACCCGGGCGCTGGCCTCAAAGGCTGCCTTCGAATTGTCTGGGATGAAGTCCCAGACTCTCGTGTACGGAACATGGATAGTACCAAACAGGTAGGCAGGCGGGTCCCGATGAATGGTCCAGAGAAATGAGTTCAGGTCTCCCTGCTACCCGGGTCAAGGAAAAGAGAAGAGACGGGATGATCAGAATGACAATCAGAGCAACTGACAAGTCTCTAACACCCAATTAAGCAACAAGCATTTATTAAGTGCCTTCTATCTGTCAGACACTATATCAGGCAGCAGAGACACAACTGTAAAAGGAAAAGGCCTCTGTCCTTGAAAAATCACTCTATTAACTCAGCTGAACCCCATCACAGGGCTCTGAGGGGCACATCTCAGGATCTTCATTTTACAGATTAAATTATGCCCGTTTCCTATTGCCCACTAAAGAGTACAAAGTGCTTTGATCTTCACAACATTCAACTAGTTAATTAGCATTTATTAAGTACCTACTATAGTCTATGCACAAGGTTAACCAATGGAGATGCAAGGAAAGGAAAACATTCTCTGCTCTTCAGGAGTACACAGTACAGGTGTTATTATCCCCATTTTATAGATGGAGAAACTGTGACTTTGAGAGAAACAGACTTGGCCCATGTCACACGGCTAAAGCTCAGGCAGGTGGCTTTTGAGAGGAAGGCACAGATGCTCCCTGTGGGAGCAGGCAGGTCTGGAGCTTTGGTCTCTCTGGCTCCAAGAACTTCATAGCGAACGTGGGCAAGACCCTTCCAAATCTGTGAAATGAGATCGTGGCACTAGATGGTCTCTAAGAAGAAGATATCCAGTCCATAAGAAGGGGGCTGAGATAGCTTCCAAATGAGGCCCCTGCTTATTGAGGCTCAATTTATGGGCTGGGAAGAAAGAAGGGGGGAGGTGGCCGATGATCTCAGTAAAGATTAGGCCAGACACCAGGGAGGGTTCTTCTAACTCTGAGGCTCTGAGATTCTCATGGGGGCTTCTAGGAAGATCAGCAGCTAATGGGGGACATGAAAATGCTGAGCAAGTGAAAATTACCCAACCCACATGCACTGATACAGCACCTACTGTGTGCTGAACATTGTGCTAGGTGCTGAGGATGCAGAAATGGAAACAAACCATTCCCTACCCCCAAGCAGCTGCTCTTCTAGTAGCACAGCCAACTATCAGCATAAATAAGAATTATACCGGGGTGGCTAGGTGGTGCAGTGAATAGAGCACTGGCCCTGGAGTCAGGAGGACCTGAGTTCAAATAGGGCCTCAGACACTTAACACAAAAACTAGCCGTGTGACCTTGGGCTAGTCACTTAACCCCAAATTGCCCTCCAAAAAAAGCAAAAAAAATAATAAGAATAATACTCAGGCTATGTCTGAGATACTTTCAAGTTTCTCCAAAACTAGCTATCAATGTAAGGGGTGTTAAGAATCATTATCTCCATTTGGTAGATGAGGAAACTAAGGTACTAAGAAGTGACTTTTACCGTGACTTTTACAGTTTCTCTCCACTCCTCCACCCCAAAAGATTTCTCTTGTTCCCAAGGTCTCAGTCAATTTCCATTATAAACTCCCTGGGCCTCAGTTTCCTTCTCTGAAAAACAGGTGTAGGTCTCTGACTTCCCTTCTAACTCTAATCCTATGATCTCTGCTTTCTTTTTCTGGATCCCACCTCTCTCAGGGTTTTTCCAGGGCTGGTGTGGGTGGGGAGAGAAAAGAGAATACATTTTTTTTCTAGGATGGGTTTGGGGCTTACAGTTTTTTTTTTTTTTTCATGGAAGGAGCAGAGATCCATTGGCCATGGTTCCTAGATTTGCTACCAGCACTATACAGACCTAGAGCAAGCCCTTTCTCCTGTGGAACCTTCACCCACCTACAGACACCCTCCCCCCCAAGCCCTTCCCTCCCCCATAATGTTTCTCCAAGTTCTAAAATCCTGTGATTCTAGTGAAAGAGAGGGAGGGAAGACTGAGTGATCTGTCTTGTAATCTTGGATCCATGGGTCTTTGTGGGAGTTGGTGAGGGGTGAAGATGACAATAGTTCCATTTTCAGGGTACTCTCTTTACAAAGCATCTTGCATACATATCAGCTATCTCATCTGATCCCTAGAACAGCCTTGTGAGTTGGACAGAGATAATTATCCCCATTTTACAGCTCAGGAAACTGAGGCTCGGAAAATTCTGGTCACACAGAGTGGGCTAGCACCCAGATGTGGTGTTCTTTACACTCTCCTAGACTGGAATCCTCTCCAGACCTTTTTGGAGGCTCCTCCCTGACACAGGGTCATATATTAGGGCTGGAAGGAACCTTAGGTACCTTCTAGTCCAACCCCATCTTACAGAGGAAAAAACAGGTCCAGTAAGATTAAATGATTTGCTCAGGGTCATATAGCCAATAAATCTCCGAGGCAAGATTCCAACCCAGATCTCCTTGACTCCAGGTCCCATGTGCTTTTCACTAAGCCCTTCAAAGAGTCATTTGAAAAACCTAAGACTGGGTCTGGCCCAGGGCAATACCCCCAGAGAGCTGGAAGGGACCTCATAATGCTTCCAGTAGGAATCATTGCCCGAAGCTACTTTAGCCCCATTCCTCAGCTCTGGGGCTCTTCCCTTTGGAAATTTCTCTTCCCCACCCCATTCCCACTTTAGGAGAATACTGATGGAAGGAGTGAATGTCCATCCCTCCCCTAGCTGAAGAAAAGGGCAGGAGCCAGGCCCAGGGCCAGGAAAGGAAGCTAGGTGGATGGGGGGAGGGGGAAAGAAAGAAAACTTTTGCCTCTGGTTGGCACAGAAGGGAAATGACTGGGAGAGTGGAGAGGAGATAGATGGAAAGGAGAGAGGGTCAGAGTTCTTTCCTAAGGGAAGTGTGGGGGAAGGAAGAATGGAGAGGGGAAAGCCAGTCCCCCCCACAAGTCCTTATGGAAAGGAAACCTAGAGTCTAGGAATGGGGGCAATAGAAGGGGAAGGTTACTATGGTAGAGGGGAGACAGGCCCAGGTCAGAGAAGGTCTAGGCTGCAAAAGGAATGAGAGAAGCTGTATGGATAGGATTGGAGAAAGGGGGTCAGTCCAGAAACCAGGCTGAGGAGGAAAGTGAACCCTCACAGTTCCAGGCCCCACAAAGCCAGGCTGGGGTAGGTTTTAGGGTGGGATTTGTGTTTCACTCGGGAAGGGAAGTTGAGAGTGGAGGGGGGACTGGAGGAAGGGGAGACACCCTGTGTTAGGGCTAGCCTAGGATGAGAGAAAAGTTGGGATGGGGTCAGAGATTGGAGGGCTGGAGGAAGAGGAGGCAGCCCTGTGCTGTTGGCCCTGTCTAGGAGAGGCAGTTGGAGGAATCAGGGTCAGCGGGGCTGGAGGAAAGGGAGACATCTCTGTGCTGCTGGCCCAGGCTATGAGAAAGTTGGGAGGACATTGAAAGGGGTGGGGGAAATGCCCCCAACAGGCCCTCACTCAAACTGTCCAGCCTGCAGAAGTTCTAATGGGGGCCGGGGGCTAGGGCTGGGGTGGGAAGAATAGGAAGGGACCCCGCTGGTCCGGCGGCTGCGAGGGCAGGGAGCCTCACCGATCCAGGCGGCCGGCACTGTCCTCCGGCGTCCAGCGACTCCCCGGACCCGGAGCAGGCTCCGCGCAGCAGGAGCAGCAGCAGCAGGGCTACGGCGAGCGCCAGCCCCAGTCCAAGTCCCGCCAGGCTCCCGGGCATCGTGTCGCTCTCCGTCCCCTTATCGGTCAGTCAGTCTGGGATAGGGCCGGAGCGCACCGGGCAGGGCGCGGAGCGAGGACACGAAGTTGGGGCACAGAGCGGACGCGGAGCGAGGGCACGGAGTGGGAGCAGAGAGGGGCAGGGCGCCCCTCTCGCAATCCAGCCCAGCCCGGAGCTCCGCTGCCGGCCCAGGGATGCTCCGGGCTCGGGGAGGGGCGCCTGGGTCCCTGCCCCTCCGTCCCTCAGCCCAGCCGGCCCCGGGCTCAGTGTTCCCTGCCCGCCTGCCTGCCTGCCTGCCTGCCTCACTCCTTTGGGGCGAGTTTGCGGGCTAGGGGCCGGGCGGGCTGGCGGGAGGCGCGGAACAAGTGCGGGGCGGGGGCGGGGCGGGGCGGCCGGGGGCTGGGGGCGGGGGCGCCGGGGTCCCGACCGAGCGGCCGTCAGTCCGCCCCCCGGGGCCGGGCCGCCCGGACGCCCCCTCCCCAACTTCAGGGGCCCGGCCGCTCCGCCATGCTGCTGCCGCTCGCCGGGGCCGGCGCCGGGGCTGCGGGCGGGCTCCGGGGCTCCCTCGGCTCAGTTCGCTGGGGCAGGCGGGGGGACAGACAACCCGGGCGGATCGAGGTGGGGCTGGGCAAGGCTGGGTCGGGCCGGCCCGGGTCTGGCTAAGTTGGGCAGGGGCGGCCCTGGGGCTGCTGGGCTTGGGCTGGAGCTGGGGGGCCGCGGGCCGGGCTGGGCTGGGCCGGGCAGGGCTGGGCTGGGCCGGGCCAGGGGCAGCAGCGCGCTCCGCTCCGCGCACAGGCTCGGCTAGGCGGGGACTGAGAGGCATGTCAGCGTGTCAGACACACACACACTCACACACACACTCACACACGCGCGCGCGCGCCCAGGGAGGCAGAACTCCCAGCCGCTTTCCAAACTTCCCATCCCCTCCTCCCTCCTTCCCTCCCCGCCTCCCGCTCCTTGTCCCGGGCCTCCCCCCAGGCGCGCCCAGTCGGACGCTAGAGGGCGCGCCGGCCGCGGTCACTGTGGGGCCAAAGCTCTCTTGGCCCTAAGCCCGCGCGGGCCGAGGGCTCCCCGGGAAAGAAGGAGGCTCCCTAGACTCTAGACTGGGTCTGCTCTGCATCCCCCAGCTCGGGGGCCTAGAATCCCGCGAGATACCACAGAGGGCACTGGGCAACCACCACCTTTTTAGCTTCGAGGACGCTTAGAGATCAGCTGGCCTATCACACCTCCCTGAAAGGGAAACTGAGGCGGGGAGAGAGACAGGGCACATGCCTCCATTTTGGTGAAACGTCCCGGACTGGATTCCAGCACTCAATAATCGCAGCTGGGAAAGGCCTCAGAATTTCGGAACTGAAGTTCTCTGGCCACAGCAGCCCACCTCCCTTCCAGAGCCTTTGCACAGGCTGGCCTCACCTCCCAGTCCGTCTGGTCCCTTCGCCTCCGCCTAGAATGCCGTCCCTCCTAGAATCCCAAACGCTCTGCTTACACAGGAGCTAGCCTGATTCCCGTTACAATGTAACTTTGCATCGTCTGTAATTCGGTTATTTGTATCTACCTTGTATCTATTTTGCTTTTGTCTTGTTTCCCTTTCCCCAAAGGATGTAAGATCTTCTGCTAGAGAAATTAACTCCTTCTTTGTCTTTGTACTCCCAGAGTCTGCCACTGCCTGGCACTACCTGGAACATAATAGGTGCTTAATAAATGCTGGTGAAAGTATTGGAAGCATGAGCACTGTCCTGGGAACACAGAGCAGCACCACCCCATTTAGATCCCCTCTCTCTACCCTTCCTGGAACCTTAGCTTGGTCCTCAGACTGCTCACTGACCTATTCCTCTCAGGATTCTCTCATCAGGGGCTGGGATTTCTATCAATCACTAGCCCCCATTCAGTATGCTTCCCCCCCAAGATCAATTAACCAGCTGACATATATTAGCTTTTAAAGAGGGATGTTTTCTGAAAAGCTATACGAGGGACTAAAATGCAAAAATGCCCCCCCCCCCCCCCGCCACTCTCCTTTTAGAAGGTTTAAGCTCTAGTTTAAAAAGCATATTACAAAGCATCCTCCCAACCCTGAGGGACACTCTCTCCTGCCCAAGGTCCCTGGGGAGATCTGGGCTCACACTTGAACTGCACAAAAGTGCTAAAGGTATGCATTTAGGGACCAGTAGGGTAACCTTGCAACTGTTGTCCCTTGAGGCCCTTTTCTCCCTTCAAGGAGACTCCCATCAAGTTAACTTCAGAGCAAAGACATTGGTGATGGGTAGTCAGTCCCTTGCTCAGCCCAGCAAGCTCCCTTCAGAATGCAGTGGCTCAGGTGATGCTGGACAGAGTCAAGAGTCAACAAGCATTTATTAAGCACCTACTATGTGTGGGCATGATGCTAATGGTTGGGAAGGTGAAACAGTCTTTGCTGTTATGGAACTCCCAGTCTAATAGGAAAACAACATGAAAACAACTATGTACAAACAAAATATATTGTTGTTCAGTCTATCTGACTCTGAGATCCCATTTGGGGTTTTCTAGGCAATGACACTGGAATGGTTTGCCATTTCTTTTTCCAGCTTATTTTGCAGATGAGGAAACTGAGTCAAACAGGGGTAAGTGACATGACCAGGGTCACATAGCTAGTAAATATCTGAGGGTAGATTTAAACTCAAATCTTCCTGAATCCAGGTCTGGCACTCTATCTACTATATCACCTAGCTGCCTACAAACAAGATAAAGGTAGGATAAGTTGGAGAAATTCTTGTGGCTGTTTTAACTCTTCACTTGACTTTCTGTTGTGACACTCAAGGACATGCAAATCAGAAAGAAGATGAAAACCATAGTAAAAATGATGAAAACTGAGTGATGGGGACCAAAATATATAAACAAATAAAACACCTTTATTTTCAGAAAAGAACTCGTGTGTGTGTGTGTGTGTGTGTGTGTGTGTGTGTGTGTGTGTGTGTGTGTAACGCTGTTTAAGGGGAGATAGTGCTCCATCTTTTCTGCTTCCTTCTTCCTTCTGCAAAGGAGCAGAGTTGAATCTTTCCCAGACCACACTTATCTCCTCTCTGGGATGTGGTTTGGGGATGCAATCTTGTTTCTGGCCCTCTCTTCCCTATACATTTTTCTCTTTGGGACTTTAATCCCTCTTCCAATAATTAACTGATTTTAACTTTGAGGAAATACAATAATGGTCCTTCGTTCCATGGAGTCCCCTTTCTGTGTTGTTTTGTGGAGTTTATATCCAAGGAAGAGTTATTGGTGACATCGTTATAGCTCAGAGCCCCCAGTTAGGAAAAATCCTTATCTCCTTGGTTGGAGAGAGGTCCTTCACTGTTCCAATTTAAATTTTATGTATTCTCAGTCAAGACCTAGTTTTGTCCTTTTGTCTTGGCATGGACTGAGTATGTAATATAGGCCTTCATTACCAGGCCCCGTTTCATTATATATGAAGCAAAAGCAGGACACAGGAAAAACTTAGGTAAAAGAAGAGAGAAGAGTAGATATTAACACCTGTTACTGGATCTGCATGGGAAGGAAAAGTTGGGGGGAAAGCAGAGCTTTGGAACTCTCTCAGTCCTTGAAGAGATGATAGCTGGTAGTTTCAGTCTCAGTTCTTTGTTCCAAGATGCCCATGGAGACACAGCAGCCCACTTTGATCTCTCCCTTCTTTGTCACAGTTCAGGGCTCTTTTTTCCTCTTTCTCTCTCTCCCTTTATCTGCTGCTCCTGTGTTTTCATTTCTCTCCAGCTCGGCTCAGATCATTAAAGTCCTATGTGAAACTGGGGACACCATCTCCCCTACAGCTGCTGCTTCTTATCTCCTGTGCTCTCTACCTTTTCCTCTAAATCTATTCTCTTGCAGATTATGTGCATTTTTTCCAAAAACTCCTGGATATGACTCAACTTCCACTTTTGTCTCAAAGACTATAATTGTGTAAATCACAAATTGTCTCTTAGAACTATAATTCCCAGAATATCAGTTAGCTTTCCAATCCCCATTAGATATATATGAATCTTTTGGTTAATATGTATTCTAATAATCTGATTTTATGTACTCAAAGTCCTCTTCTGATACCTTGTGTGGTAAAGAGCTAGCTCTCACTTTTCAAAGCCTGGATCAAAAGAGTACCATTTCTGACAGGTCCTTCCAAGCTAAAAGGGTGTCTAATACAGGTCAGTGTTGGAAAGTGAGTTACATCTGTCAATTCAACTCTGCACTGTACCTTGCTCTCAAATCCCTTGCCCATTTGTCCCATCTCCACTCACAACCAGGCAAACCTTGACCCTGGTTAGCTCCCATTATCTGCTGTCTTCTCTCCTATTCACAATCTGCCGACTGGAGTTGGAAGAAAACGCATAACCAAATTGTCTGGATCCACTATAAATTATGTTATTTAACATCAACAGAATCTTCAGTGCTTCAAAGTAAAGATTTTGCTCTTCTGAATATAGCTCATTTCCCCAGAAATGTTGCTGTGGAGACTGGATTGACTAAGGGGAAGGGAGGGGACCAGAGGAACCTGTTGTACTAGCACCCAGGCATTTCCAAGCATTCCCCAGGTTTTCAGGGAATTCTTGCCATCACCAAGATAGAAGAGAAAGAGGCCTGTGAACTTTGATGGTCTTTCATTCTTCTCCAGTCACTCCAATAGGGAACAGGGAGACTGGGAAGCTTCTGTAGCAGAAAGCAGGGAACTCAAGTGGAATCGAAACCATACATCATAAAGGAACATTCATGAAGGTGAGAAGAGATAGGATCAGATGAACCATAGCAGACTGGAAAGGAGAAACAGCCAAGAATCAGCAGCTAAAAGTGATTGGTGAAATGCCTGGAGTCCAGTCCAAAGTCTCTCATCTTTCCTTGAAGTCACACTCTAAAAGTTCCCTCGACCTGTCCAACCACTTTGATTTTTTTCTGACTGTCGGAAAGAATTGTTTTATGGGGGTGGGCTGAAAAACAAGTTGCAATTGGAAGCTTATTCTTTTAAATGCTTGTTTGCATTTCTATGTTACTTGAAACTATTATTAGAGAATACCACCATCTACCATGATTTGAATCCAAATCAATAAGTATGTGGTTTGAGACTAAGAGAAGGAAGCTATCTCCAAAGGGAAAGATTTTCCCCAACTTAGTCTGAAATTGGAACACTCTGATTAAAGGAAGAATTTCAGTGATTTTAGTAATATCTGACTCTGTTCCTTCCCCAAGATACTTTTGAACCTGGAGAAGCTTAATGAAGAAACAAGCCAATAGCAGCGAAACATGAGAGCTGATATATTTATGCACACATCATAACCCATTGCTCCCAATAAGCTACACTGATTGGATTCGCTATCATACCCCATACAGGACATTTCAAATTTTCTTTTATCCTCAACTGTCCCCCATTTCCCCTCCCCAACATGCTCAGCTGAGGACCTCACTTTACATTTTAAAAACTGACTCTTCTCACTGTGTATTCTTTCCTTCTCTACACCTCACACATCCTTGGTATCGTTGCCCACTCTCTCTTTCTTTACAGTAAGGCAAATCCCTCAATGTGTGCCCTTGAAATCATCCTTTCGCATCTCTTCTAATAGGTCACCACCTCTCCCCAATCTTTAGCCTATCACTTCAGCTTTCATTCTTTCCCTGTCTACAGCCTCTTTCCCTGCTGCCTCTGTACATACCCAAATCTCCTTTCTTTAACCTTCTCCAAACCCTGCCATCCTCTTAAGTTATTATCCCATTTTCTCATCCCTTTTACAATCAAACTCTTAGGGAAAATAAGTCATCTATGCTATGTGCCCCCACTAGGTCTCCTCTCATTAATTCCTCAACTCTTTGCAACCCTGGCTTCTGATGTCATTCCTCACCCCAAACCACTGTCCCCAAAGCTACAAATACTATATTTTCCCTAGGTGATGGTTGTTTTTCTGGCTTCACACTTCTGCAGACCTCTCTGCAGCGTGTGACACTATTGATCAACTCCATCCAAATATTTTCTCCTGGTTTGAAGGGTGTCTCACTGTCCTATTTCTTTGCTCACTCCTTCTCAGTAATCTTTGCCCATGCACTGTGGCTTTCCTGGGCCCCCTTAGTTTATATCTCTCCTCCCCCTTGAGGATCTCACAAGTGCCCATGAGTTTAAAGATCATCTCTGTGCCTATGATTCCCAGATCAATTTATCCAGCCCCAGTGTCTCTCCTGGCTACAATGCCATAACCGCTATCTGGTGGACATTTCAATCTATGTGTTTCATAGGCACCTCAAACTCACCATGTGACACTCGCTCCTCTTCTAAGCTTCCCTTTTCTGCCAAGGAGCCTACCATCCTCTCAACAACCCAGGTTCAAGACTTTGGCATTATCTCTCGCTTCTCATTCCCTGTAGCTGACCAGTTTTCAAGTCTCTTCACTTTGCTTCCATAATATCTCTCTCACTTGAGCCCTTCTCTCCACTCACACTCAGCCACGACCTTAGTGCAGACCCTTCTGGCCTAAACTATTGTTACAGTAGCTTCCTAACTGGGCTTCCTGCCTCATCTGTCCCTCATACTCCATTCTCTACATAGCTGCAAAAGAGATTTTCCTATTCTGAAGTACTGATCATTTCGATCCACTAATTAGATATTGTCCAGTATTTTCTTATTGTTCCTAAGATAAATAATAATAATAAATTCCTGGTTTGTATTTTGAGCCTTTCATAAACTGGCCCCAATTCACCTTTCCAGCCTTGTTATACATTATTCCCATTCCCGAACTCTAATGTCCGGCCAAACTCGATGTTTCCTTACACATAATGCTCTGTGCCTTCGCGTGGTCAGGCCAACATGCCCATAATACACTCTCCCCTCACTTCTCCTCTTAGAAACTCTTCAAGACTTAGTTCAAGTGCCTCCTTCTACATGACCTTGTATGTGCTTTATATTTAACAGGAGGTGTTGTGAGTGACTCAAAGAGAGGCGAGAATAGATGCATCTTTGGTATCTCCTTCCTCCACCATTCTCCGCAGCAGACTTTGGTTCCTGCAGGAGAAGAGGCAGGAAGTTGGTGCCACAGACTGGCCAACACTCTGCTCCCTTCAGAGAGAAGGGGCACTGGGTTAGAATGGGTTCTATCTGTTCCTTTAAATATGATTAGTCCAGGAGATGCAATTTTTAGGTTCCAGTGAAACTCTAATATCTTTTTCTAAAGGGGTCAAAAGAGGGCCTCAGGCTTTCTATCCAAGCCTTGACTTCCTTCCCAACCAATGTCACATCCACAAAGAACACACATAGAGCAAATAGCAAAGAAACTATTGGCCTAAGTTGATAGCAAAACAGAAATCAGAGAAAGTAGACATCTGAGAATATATACCAGACAATACAGAGAGAAGAACTCTTCTATTGGAAGCAAAAGAGCTCAGTTCAATCAGGAGAGTCTCAGCTGTCACTGGAAGGGGAAATTCCCAAAGTTTCCAGTGTAGTAAGCTAAGGATGAGAGGATGATGGAGACTGCCAAACTGCTCTCATATCCCTTCAGCAGCCTACAGAGAGCCTACAGCATCCCACACATCTTGTGGTGCTGGAAACTAGAAGAAGCCCAAGAGGCTGAAGAGGGCAGATTTCTCTGCTTTTTCTCACCGGCTGTGACCTGCCCCTTACACAGGCTGGGGCATTGGACTCCACAGATGAGAGGAGAGTCCCATAGAAGTAAGCTCTGGGCCTTGAGTTACATGCATATATATATACTCAGTATACACATATGGAGCAGCCCTTTAGACTACCCCTCACAACTTGCACTCCCAGGATTGGATAGCTACCCCAAGTTCAAGGTCTTCTGTGACTCTGCACTCCTACAATTACAGTTCAAGGGCGCTCATCAATATGTTTATTTTTCCATATAAATGAGCTCAATGCAAAGGCATTTCCTGGAGCAACCTAGTAGGAACAGAAGCAAGACAATATTTCCCCATAAACCTCAGGCACGCTTTCCCAAAAATATATACTGTATCAGTGGGAAGCATAGACACCCATTGAGCTCACAAATAGAGGCACACACACAGTGAACACTTGTAACCAAGGAAACTTACAGCATCCCACTGACAACCCCAGTGCCTATGTCTGCTCGTGACATCCTCCCACTGAATCTCGTGGGGGTAAAGTGAGTCAAGTGGCCTTACTCCTGGTGGGGTGCATGTGATCTCCACTGTCTCCAGTTTGGGGCTCAGCTAAAAGCTCAGCCTACCTTCCTGCTTTACACTTTCAGAAAAAGACAGAATCCAAACTCCGGGGCAGTCAGAGGCTGCACATGAGTGTTTTCTCTCCTCTTCCCCAGTATAGACAGTGTCCCAGCCCTAGGTCCCAGGCTCTGGACTCTTCTCGGTGACTCATCTGGACTGAGTAACTAACTCTGTTCCACTGGTTCTGCTACAAGATGCCATTGCTTGGCAGGGCAGGAGAGAGCCCCCCTCCTCCCCCACTACTTTCTAAGAATCACAAAGGAAAGAGTGAGAAATGAAAGCAACAGCTGGATCCTCAGCCAGTTCTCTTCTGCTTTCTCCAGGGTAGATTCTTTTGTTTTGAAAATCCCAGTTTCTCCCATTTTGCCCATGTAAATGAGTGGGCAGAGAAAAGATACCAAGCTGATTCACACCCAGAGGCAAGTCCCTTGCCTTTTCACTCAGCCAAGAGGTGTATGGGTATCCAGGGAGGATTAGCACCTGAGCCCCTTCCAGGGCTGCTCATGCATCCCTTTGGTGTCTACATATCGCTCAGTTCTCACCTGTGGCTCCAACTAGCTGTAGCACGAACAGAGTCCACATCCTCCACATCCGGGTAAAACTACATCAGCAGATGAGTTAAACCAGGCTGAGGGTAACCCACAGGCCTCAGACCCTTTGGTGAATTAAGGGGTGTCTACCGCAAGCATGTGAAGACTTCCCCTGATGCAATGGGCAGATCAGAACATTCTGTTCCCGTGGCCATTAAGGTGGCTGAAGCAGTGCTGTGGAGTTCCGAGGGCTCGGTCAGATAGGGAGGCTGCCAAGGTCGTCTACTGCACCTGGGCCATCCCAGTCATCCTGACTTTTGTCCTGCTACTGGACTTGGATGACTCTGGAAGAGAGAGACTGAGACTGACAACTTTGCCCAGCTCTGCCTCATTGAAATTCAATTCATGCACAAGTCAAAATACCATCACCCCGTGATATCACTGGCCCTCTTCAAAAAGGAAGGATGGAAACAACCACTCAGCCAAGAGTCTCAGATGGAAGTGGACCCCTCCACACCTTAGACTTGTATCAGCCCCTGAGACACGTCACTGGACAAGGCTCCTGACTGGTCCCTCCCCCTCCCCCAGTACCCTTGTATGTGGGCATGATGTTTCTCAGATAGAATGCAGGAAGGCGGAGCCCACTCATCTTTTGCCTTCAGATCCCCAGCATCCTGCACTGTGCCTAGAACGGATTAGCCTTCCCTAACCCTTCTTGATTCCAGTAATGTCCCTCTGTTAATTATCTCCCATTAACCCCAGGTGTAACTTTGTTGGCATGTTTTCTTCACCATTTGATGGTGAGCTCCTTGAAGTCAGGGACTGACTTGAGGCTCTTTTTGTATCCCCAGCACTTAGCACAGTGCTCGGTACATAGTAGGTGCCTAACAAATGTTTATTGAGTTTAACTTACTTGCTCAAGCTCACACAAATAGTGTCAGAGATGTTTCAAGGCCCAAATCCCCAGCCTCAGTTGGTTTTTCTCTCCTTCACACCATGCTGCCTTTCAAACATCATCACTTAAAAGGAGCCCTCATGTTCTGTCCCCTCGGTTTTCCCTTCTAGGCTCACTATCCCCAGTTCCTTCAATCCAGGTTGGTTTCCAGGACTTTGACCATCATGGCAGAAGTGGGACTGTGATCACACCGACCAGAGGAGAAATCACAATGATGAAATTAGTATTTGAAGGACTAAAAGTTGATTGTAATTCTTTTTTGCAGTGTATAAACCCTTTAAAAATGTTATGCGTTTCATTGAAGGGTGCATCCTCCATTTGAAGGACACCCTTTATCCAGGCCAATATAGGAATAAGACTATTCTACATTTGGTGTGAGCTGCACAGGGGATAGAGGAGGGCTTGGACTCTTTCCAGAGTTTCCAGATACCGAGATGGACTTTTTGACAGAATCTCAATCCTCTAAACAGTGAGCAATCTATCAAGCAATCAATGAGCATTTTAAAAATGCCTCCTAAGTACCAGACACTGAGCTAAAAGTTGAGGATGGAAATGAAACAAAAAGAAAGAATCTTTGCCCTCAAGACAAGGGTTAGGGTCTAACAGAATCACATAAAAGGGAACTGAAGAGTGCCTGGTGTCAAAGTCTAGGAGATCAGAAGGAGAGCAGGAGGGGAATGAAGGTTGGCTGGACTGGGTCCCTCCAGTGCTTAACAAATATTTGTTGACTGGCTAAATGACCTCATCCCTAGGGCCATCCCTTCCACCACAGGTGTCAATATCAAGCCAAGAGACCACTCATTCTGGGATTCTCATCCATGGTCTTCCACAGGGAGTAAACTTAATGTAGAGGAGCCCTACCCTCTCAGGGGCCTCTCACTAGTCCATGGGGACCAGGAACTTGGGGTGTTCATTGATGGTCTCTCTCTCTGACCTCATGCCCAGCCCACTCCCTTGTCTAGTCAAGAGTTGAGATAGTAACACTCCCCATTCAGTGCTCATGACCACCCTGTGAGGAAGCTAGGGAAATGATTTTTATACCCAATTTCCAGCGGAGGAGATTGAGACCCCAAAACATCAAACTTGTGGTCACACAGTGAATAAGCATGACATTATAGTGAGAAACCATGTTGTTCAGAAGAAAGAATGTAGAGCTGGAGGTCAGGCAACCTGGTTTAGGGACTAGGCAGGGGTTTCTCTGAGTCTCAGTTATTTTACCTGGAAAACATGGATATGGCCATGTCTGTCTTGTCTCTGACAGGAAGGGGTTGTGAGACAGGAGAAATGGAAGGGTTTTGCAGAGGATGTGTGGGGACCTAACACAGAAGGTGTCAAAGGTAAGACTCCTGCCTGGCTCTTCTGATGGCCTGCTGAGGATCCCATCCATTCTACCAGGGCCCTCTGTCTCATCTCCTTCCCTTCACCCTCCCCTAATAATAGAAGCAACCTCCCCATATACCTGGGGGAGGCCCCTCCTTCCCCAGTACCATACCCCCCCCCTCACCAAGGCCATGAGAGTCAGCCACTGGATGGTTTATGTTGATATGCCCTTTTCACCAGCTAATTTTATTGCCAGAGACCGAACAGCTACAGCTCCCAGGGAAGGCCCCAGGAGTCATGGGGCGAGGGCTGGTACCCAGATTCCAGACACTGCTTTCATCCCCCCCCTTCCTCGGGTCCAATCCCCCTTTGCTTTTGTTCCATTTTAATTAAATTGTTTCTGGGGAATTCCACAGGCTGTAATGGCGAGGCCCACAACAGGGTGTATGGAGCATAAGAAAAAGCAGCTGAGTCTGGCTCCTTGGGAGATGCCCTCCTGGTGCCTGTAACAGGATCAGCCCCAGCTGGAGACAGGGCACTCAAGCCCTCTGCCCTCCTGGGATGCTGCTACAGAACAAGGGCGTTTGTTTTCACCAGAGGTCCTGCCCCCAAGGCCTATAATGAAGCATCAGTTTGGTCTCATCCAGGCCTGACTTTAGGCCTACAATCTCCACCCACCTTCCAGGCAAGCACCCTCTCCCCTGGCACCAGCTGCTGCCCAGTGGGGAATTTCCAGGCTGAGACCAGGAAGAAAACACTCCAAGAAACCACAGAAGCATGGCTACCTGGGAGTGCTTGGCTAGAGAAGTGTGGGGCCAGAGGAAAGGACCCCAGAAATAGGGGACTTTGAGGGCTGCTCTCCTATCTACTCTTGGCTTTGGTGAAGTCACCTGACTTTTCTGAGGCTCAGTTTTCTCATTTATAAAATGGGCCAATTGGAATAGGTGATTTCTAAAGTATGTCCCAGCTCTGCCATTCTCTATTCTAAGGTCCTTCTCAACTATGACAATATCTTTTCTAAGGACTAAGGTCCTTCCCAGACAAGGATGTCCTGGTAAATATTAAACAACCAGCCATATAATCCACTTTTAACATTGAGGCATTATTAACATTTTCTCCACCAATATTTTAAGTCTAGACAATCAACAAAACAATATATCAAGATATGTACTGTGAAGATTTCTGAGGTCCAAATGGTCACTGAAAATTTAACAGTCATCTCTTCTGGAACTGGTATGAGCTGGCCCCAGTACATCTCTGCCCAACTCTGAAATTCCACATTCTATTACTGAATGAATGCAAAAACAATTATTAACAAGCTTTTTATATACCAAGCACTGTGCCAAGGTCCCTCCAAGCTCTGACTTTCCGTGTTCTAATTAGTGCATGTCCAACTATCCTGGCCAGTGGCAGCCATACTTTCTTTTCCTCTCTGTGCATCTTTAGCTGCCTGGGCTCCAGATTGTGCCTTCTGTACTCCACTGTCCACCTCCCCACTTCCTTCCCTCTAACTCTTCAGTTATATTATAGAGCCAGAATCAAATAAACATTGAGCTGTTGCTACTGAAGAAGGCATGCCCATTGGCTCCCCAATGGCTCCCACTCGCCACCTCTATGATTCCCCAGATCAAAACACCATTCTCTGGTCATGGGTCCCCTTTATATGTTGAATGTAAGCTTCTTGAGGGCAAGTGCCATGTAGATTCCCAACACTTAGCATAGTACCAGGGACACAGTATGGACTTAATGCTCATTCATTCATTCATTCCTAAGGTCCCTCCCAGCTCTGAAATCAGAAGGTGGCCACACATGCCCAGTGGATTGGAAGAGAGAAACAAGAGGCAGGAAGACCAGGTAGGAGGCTGTTACAATTTAATTCAGTTCAGTTCTGTTAGTGTTTCTGAAGTGCTTAAACAATAGTCCTGATAAGAAGTGATGGGAGTTGAGAGGAGGAACTCTCAGTGAGTCTCTCCCAGTGAGAGCAGAGATGGGGCTAAGGCTGGACATAGCAGAAGTATTCAGGGCTCAGATCGCCATGAGACATTAAATAAAATTGACCAGACCATGAACAGGACTAGGTGCTAAGACAGCATCACCTGCATGCCCATATTATTCTCCATCAAATTGTAGTATGCTAGCATTTAAGAATAACCCTTAAATCCTTTGAAGGAGCTGCAGTTTTATCAATAATGATAATTATTTATCAATAATCAATAAAGTCATGTTTGACTTTTGGGGGTTTTCTTGGCAATGATCCTGGAGTGGTTTGCTGTTTCCTACTCCAATTCATTTTACAGATGAGGAAACTGAGGCAAATAGAGTTAAGAGACTTGCCCAGGGTCACACAGCTGGTCAGTGTCTGGGGGAAGATTTGAATTTAGAAAGATGAGTCTTACTAATTCCAGTCTGGCACTCTATCCATCATGCTACCTAACTTCCCAGTTTTATTGATAAGTCTTATCAAATGAGAAAATATTTGTAAATTTCTTAGCACAGACACATAGTAGGCACTTAATAAGTAACAAGTAGCCACTTGTTCCCTCTCTTTGCCCCTCATTAAGACTATGGTTGTACCCCCTAACAGTGAAAGTCATACTCCACCCACACCTCATCCAGTGTGATCCTTCTTCCATGATTTCCCATTGAGGGTCCACTGAGGATCTGTCCAAGTCCTGGGCTCCTTCTTTTTGGTCTTTTCTTCATTCTGAGGACACCGATGGAGACCTTGTACTCTCTATCTGTTATTACTTAAAGATGCCCCAGACCTGACTGGCTCATCCCCTTTCCTGGTTATATGATTTCCTTAATGATATGCCTTATGCCAATGGAAACTCATAAGACCAGTTAGTCAGGTGAATAGTAAGATTATTTATAGAAAGTTTTAAGATTTGTAATGTGCTTTAAATATGTTATTTCATTTGGTCTTCACAGGAACCCTATTAGGTAAGTGATATTGTTATTTCCATTTTACAGAGGAAGAAATTGAGGCAAACATGTTAAGGGACATGCCCAGGGTCATGTAGCTATTAGAGTCTGAAACAGGATTGCAACACAGGTCTTTTGGACACCTACTCCATCTAATGTGCTAGAAAGCTTATGTGCTTGCTAAATAAACAAGCACCTATTAAGGGTGTACTATGTACTAGGCACTACGCATTTTTTAAGGCAAAAACACAGTCCCAGACCTAAAGGATCTCACAGTCTGATGAGGGAGATGGCATGCAAATAATTATACACGAATGAGCTATAGGCAGAGTAGAGGGAGGTGGGGGAGGGGAGGGAAGGACTTGAAAAGGCCTCTTGCTGAAGGTAGGATTTAAGCTGAGCCTGGAAGGAAGCTGCAGAATATAGGAGTTACAAGCGAGGAGGAAGAGCATCCCAAGAGAGCAGAAGCTTGGGGTTGAGAGATGGAGCATTGAGCAGCAATTTGGCCACTGGCTGGTTCTTAGAGTGGGTAAAAGGAGGGATGCTTCAGGAGACTGGAAAGGAAGAAAGGAGTCAGATTTGGAATAGCTTCAAATGCCAGAAAGGAGATTTTGTGTTTGAGTTTGGAAGTAACGGGGAGTCACCAGAATTTACTAAGTAGGGCATGACATGGCCCAGAGGTGGTGTGAGCTTTAGGAAGGACGATCACATCTATAGCTGAATAGAGACTATATGGGTATGTGGTTAGGCAGGTTAACCGGTCAGAAGCAAGTGTGAGGGGATGAGAGCCCGAACCAGGGGAGTAGCTATGTGAGTAGAGAAGAGACATCTCAGAGAGATGAGAAGGTCAAAAGGGCAAATTTTGAGAATGAACTGATGAGTTCATTCATTCACTCTGGGATGAGTGCCAGTGAGGAATTGAGGATTGCATGGAGGTTGTAAGCCATGGTGGCTTATGAAAATGGTAGTGCCCTTGAAATTAGTAGGAAATAGAAGGAAATGGAAGAGGAAAGAGTTTAAGAGGAAGATAATGACTGGATATAATGCATTTGAGATGGCTACAGAATGTCCAATTCTAGGTGTACAAAAGGTAGTCGATGATATAGGACTGGTGCTCAGGAGAAAGATGAGGGCTGGATATATGTGTGTATGTATATGTACATATGTATGTATATGCACATGCATATATCTGAGAATTACCAGCAAAGGCAAAGCAAAGTAAGGCAAGATGCATTTATTAAGTATTTAATGTGTGCTTACACTTAATTACATTTTCCTAAGTACTGAGAATACAAATACAAGCAAAAAAAGAAAAAAATAGTCCCTGCCTTCAAGGAGTATACATTTTATTGGAAGATGACAAAACACAAAAAGGAGCTGACATAGGAAGGAGAGTATCAGAGGAGGGTACCAGAATAGTGTCAAAGTCTATAATGTCAAAAGCAGAGCAAGAAGGGAAATGAAGATTGGCTGACCAGGGGCTCCTCCCCAAATTGAAGATCCCAGAAGGAATTCACCAATGGGAAAAGAGGGCTGACGTGGAGGAGGAATTTCTAGGGTGAGGAAGCCTAGGGTGCTGAAGGAAGTTCTAGCATGAAATTGTAGCTGAGACATGGTGAGAAAGTCCAGAAACCCAGAAGAGCCAAAAGAAGTGTAGAGATGATAACTTAAGGCATGGGAAATGATGAGATCACCAAATGAGATAATAAAGAGGAAGAAAAAAAGAGGAGCCAGGACAGAGCCTTGGGGAAACACCCATGGTTAGTGGACATGCCCTGGAGGAAGACCCAGCAGAGTTAGGAGGAAAACCAAGAGACAGCAGTGGCAAGAAAATGAAGAAAGAAAAGAATATCAACATGTCCAATTCTATAGGGTGCAATGTCAAGAAGGATGGGGAATGAGAAAATGTTGTTTGATCTAGTGACTAAGAAATCATTGGTAACTTTGGAGAGAGCAATTTCAGTAGAATGATGAGATCAAAGGCTAGATGACAAAGGGAATAAAATCTAGTGAGAGGAGAGGAAGTGGAGATACCAATTGTAGATGACTTTCTGGATGCATTTAGTTGATAAAAGAAAGAAAGATATAGGATGACAGCTATCAGGAATGGATGGTTCAAGTGAGAATTTTTTAAGGTTGAGGAAGACATGGATGTGCTTGTAGGGAACAGAGAAACAGTCAGTACACAGAAAGTGATTGAAGATTAATGAGAGAGAGAAGATGGAAATAGAAGAAAGATTCCTTGGGAATATTGAGGTCTTCCAGATGCTCCTGTTTGCACAGGACATTGTGTTGATAGCTTCATGCCCTGGAACACCCAGAGCTTCCCAAATAGCATCCATAACCCCTCAAAAGAGTTAAACCTCACAATCTTTCCAGGAAAAGTCAAATGGATGAAAAATGACTAGTCTCCAAATTGCAGGATGCAGCGGTTATGACAGACAGAACTGGTTTGTCAGCGTCTGTCTTGGACAAGACACTGTAGTCTAGAATTGAATAGAAAGAGTAGATGGTGTTCTCAGTGCACTTAGAAAATTGTGCAATGATTATAAAGATGCCAAGCCTCTCCCTGAAACAAGTACCCATCTTTAAATGGCATTATTTGTCTGCTAATGTTATATGACTTTGAGTCAGAGGATGCCACCATCTCCAAAGAATCCAAGGTGACCCAAAAGACCATGGAGGAATTCAAGATGGGCATGAGTAGGATGGAACATCTTTTACCAATAAATCAATGAATAAATACATATAAGATACTTTCTATGTGCTGGGCACTGTCCTAGGTCCTGGGGATAGAAATGAAAAGAAGATAGAAATAAAACAGTCCATGCCCTCATGGAACTTAAAGTCTAATGGAGAGCCAACTTGTATCTATGTAAGAATATATAAAGTAAAGAGAGGCACTAGAAACTGGGAGGATAAGGAAGGCCTTAGAAGAGGCCTTTGGAGATGGCACCTGAGCTTTGTCTTCATGAAAGGAAGTTAGAAAAGGTCACATGAGCAAAAAGATGGTAGACTAAACATTTTCTCCCATTCTCACAATCTCTCAAACCTCTCCAAAACAGAACTTAGGAAGCAAAGATAAAGCAGCTTCATCTGTCTCCATGGTCCAGGATAGCCAGAATCCAAGAGAAAGTAAGAGGAAAATGCCCTAGGCCCATGAACTGATGCTCACTGGTCACTCAGCACCCTTTCCCAACGTCCCATACTATCAGCAAAAAGGCCACACAAAGAGGTTCCAAAGACACCCAAAGATACAACACAGGCTAACATCAAAACCCACCCCTGAAGCCTATTCCTCCCTCTCTCTTTCCAGTGTTGCAGAGACCCTGGTTCTAGGATTGAGAACAGTGCTTGGGCCAAACCAGCCAGCTTGGCCATAGCCATTCAGGAGCAGAAGCCTACTGGCAAGGTTGGTGCTGAGGAAAAGCAGGTTCTGAACTGCCAGTGCCAGGTCAGGGGATGAAGAAACAGAGGGAGTGGAACAGGTCACCAGGACAGGACAGGACAGGACACATGCACATGGGGAGCTGTGCTGGATTCCACACAGCCTGAGGGAAGAGCACAGTACCAAGCTGGGGTCAGTTCTGAACATCCAAAAATCACTTGTGGCACAGACTTCGGCTGGTGAACCATGAAATGCCCATTGTGGGAAGAGGCTGAGATACTTTGAGATCCATTCCCCTGTGAAACCATAATCAGTGGGAAGAGAATCGGGAAGTGAGTGATGAGGAAAATAGGTGGGGGGGAGGAGACTGAATTTGCCAAATATTTCAGGAAGAAGAAAACTCAAAAACCTTGGACATAAATAAATAAATCAGCAGGAAAAACATTAATAGCAGAAGTAAATATGGCCTTCAGATCTAGTAAATGAGTTCAGTCATACATGAACAAATACTGCAAAATGAAGGAAAATGATTGAACACTTGAGAAAGAGTGGAATTTGAGGAGAACATGGAACCAAGACACACTGTTCCTGAGTGGCTCAAAAGAGAAATGAGATTTATGCAAACAGAATTGATGTCCTAGACATCAAAAATAATGAGCAGAATAGAAAAGCTTGAATCTATCAAAATGGCAAGCCTTACCAAAGAAACAAAAAAAGTGAAAAATAGATTGGGAATTCAAATAAACAGAACTGAAGGACAAAGCCAACCTAGAATAAGAGAGGCAGAAAACAGTAACAGTGAAAGAAATATACTTATTATGCAAGCAAAACATACTGAACTCAAAGATAGGAGGCATAAAGACAAGGTAAGGATCATAGGTCTCCGAGAAGAACATGACAGGAAAAAAAAAAAACCTTAACACCATCATCAAGGAAATAACAAAGGAAGGCTGCCCAGAACTTTTGAACATAGAGAACAAAACCCAATTGAAAGAACTCACAAATCATCTCCAGAACAAACTCAAGGCTACAAACTCTAAGGCACATAAATTTAACAATCCAACTCAGAAACAACAAAGTCTGTAAGTCATCAGAAGGAAGATCTTCAAATACAAAGGAAAGGACATTCAAATAACACAAGACTATTCCTCACCCACTAGAAAAAGGAGGAGGGAATGGAATGTTTTCTGAAGAGTGATGAAACTCAGGATGCAACCCAGGATGACCTATCTTGCAAGTCTGAGCTTAGCCATACGGGACAAAAGATAGACTTTCAATTATAAAGAAAAGTTTGAAAGAGTTTTAGAAAGAAAATCAGAAGTGAAGAGATTATTTGCTTCTCAAACACCCCAAACAACAGAAATGCAGGAGGAATGAATAAAGGCAGCAGTCAAGGACCGCAATGGTAACAGAACCACAACAGAGAGACCCTTAAGAGACTTCTTTGTAAATTTACACAAAGAGACAAGGATAAAGGGGGAAATCTGGTAGAGGTAACCATGAAGAGACACATAGAGGGAATCATAGACAGAACCTGGTGACACCATGCCTTTGGGCAAATCAAGGTTTTTTTTGTGGGACGACATTACAACATAGAAGGATACATGAAAAGGGGAAGGAGAGCAGGGAGATAGAGAAGAGTGAGTGATGCACTGAGGTCAAATCAAGGACTAGTAATGAGGGGAAGGTGATCTCTGTGGTCTCAGCCAACAGAGGAGTAAATGAGGAGGAAGAGGAAAAGAAAAGGGAGCAAGAAAGGAAGGAGGCCTTACCTTGGTGGTGGGAGGGGGTTCTATTTATGAATGTTCTTATAAGTGAGGAGAGATGACCAGAGAGGGGAGGGATGAAGGCCTTACATTGCCTGAGGCTTGGTACATTTGAAAAGTATACTTGTCCTGAGAGGGAGGGAAAGATGGAGTCCTTGTGAGAACTGGAACCTGGAGGAGTAAGAAAGCATGGACACAGAGAAGAGATTTGTAGGCAAATGGAGGAAGAGAAAATAAAAGGTCAATAAAAAAGTGTATAGAACAGTGGTGGGGGAGGGGCCTTGCTATGCAGCAGTGTCCACTCTGACATCTTCAGTAATTGGAACTGTTCTGTGAGACATAAAGGAAAAGGGAGTAGGTGGGGCAAGCCCACAATGCAGTGGCAGAAAGAGCCTGGAGGGAATACCTCAGAGTGGATACTCTGGAAACTTTGATAACATGAGGAATACAGAGAAAAGAGAAAGATCAGATAATTCTAGAAGTAATGAATCAGAGAATCATGGCAAACAGAAAGAGAAGATACATAATGAAGAAAGTGAGAGAAATCCTTTTGGAAAGATGTGCAAAAAATGTTCATTAAGGAACAGGACTAGTTGAAGGGGAGAAGAGGAAGGGAAACATCGAATGAGAAGA
>NW_027185850.1:27234119-27258548 GCF_028583685.1 Petaurus breviceps papuanus | reverse complement strand
AAGAACTGCAAAGTATTCACAACCACATGAAAAAATGCTCCAAATCACTAATAATAAAATAAATGCAAATTAAAACAATTCTGAGGCTTCTTCTCATGCCTTCAAATTGGCAAAGATGACCAAAAATGGCAGTACTCAATGTTTAAGGGGTTGTGGAATGATAGGCACACTAATACATTGTTGGTGGAGCTATAAAATGGTACAACCATTTTGGAAAGTAATTCGGAGTTATTTGACTTAGTAAGGATTTACTATACTATTATTTCCTTCATTCACTTACAGAACATATACAAAATGAATGCAAGTTTTGACGAAGGAAGGCAGTAACAGCTGGGAGTGACAGCAAAGGCTTTGTGCAAATGTTCTCACTTAAGCAAAGTCTTGAAAGAAGCCAGGGATGTCAGGAAGTGGAGGCAAAGAGGGAGAATATTAATTTCATGGGGGACACCAACTACTGCCAAAGTATAGAATCAGGACATGGAATGTGGGGCTCAAGGAGTAGGAAGGATGTCAATGTTGTTGGATAATAGAATATCTGGTGGGGTGCAAGGTATAAGAAGACTGGAAAGATGGGAAGAGGCCAGATTGCAAAGGGCTTTGACTGCCAAACAGAGGAATGTTTATTTGATCCTTGATGTAATCATGAGCCATTGGGGTTTAGTATGTGTGGGTGTAACATGATTAGACCTGCGTTGTTGGAAAATCACTTTGGTTGCTATATGGAGGATAGGTTGATCTGGGAAGAGATCTGAGGCCAGGAGATCAATCCAAAAGCTATTATGATCATCCAAGTGAGAGTGATAAAGGTCTGTACCAAGACAAGGGCTGTGTGAGTAGAGGGAAAGGGCCATTTGTAGGAGGAATTATAGAGATAAAAATGGCAGGTTTGAGCCGCTGATTGAGTATATGGAGTAAGTGAGAATGGGGAATTGAGAACGATACCAAAGTTGCAAACTTGGGTAGTTGAGAGGATGGTGGTGCCATTGACAGAATAGGGAAGTTCTGAGGGGGGAAGGGCAGAAAGATGAGTCCAATCATGGACATTTTGAGTAGAAGATGTCTATAGGACATACAGCTCTAAGACAAACAGTTCAACAGGCAGTTGGTACTGTAGGGATTGATCCTCAGACGGAAGACTAGAATTGGCTATAAAAATTTGGGATTTATCTTCCTAGGGACCATTGATTTAGAAGGGAGCTTAGAGACCACCTGGTCCACCCCCTTCAGCAACTCTTCTTGTCCTTGAGGAGAAAATACAAATGCCTTACCTGGCATTTAGGACCCTAAAAACCTAGCTCCCACTGACTTTGCTGGCTTATTTCATGGTACTCCCATTCACAGTCTTTATGTTCCAGCCAAACTGGAATACTGGTGTTCTCAGACCTTGGGACTCCATCTCCCACCTTCATGCTTGTGCTCAGGCTGTGCCTCATGCCTGAAATAACTATTCTCTCCTGGCAAAGTGCTGAGAAGGGTGGGGGGTGATTGGAAGGAGGGGGAGGAGGTCTCTAACTTTGGAGAGCTGATTCTCAACTATCAGCCCTTTGATAACCACATTCAACTTCCATTGGCTCACAGAAATCTTGCCATCTTGTTGGACCCACTTTGACTTAATTACTTGTTCTTTCTAAAGCTGGACCTTGGCTTGTGTCCTTCCCTTTCTTCTCCTTCTTAGGGCGTTCTGTTGAGTCCTCCCCTCCTCCATTATCTGCAGTCTGTCCCCTTTACCTCTAGCTATTGTCTTTTCCCAACTCAAGTCCTTCAATGACTGCCCAAGTTCCTCCCTCCCCAATTTTCCCACCCCAAATTCAATCTCCGACCTCCTTCATAAGGCTAAAATCCTCCAGGTTTCCTTCACAACCCCTCCTCCTCCTTTGGCTCAGATTGTTTTTGTCCTTCTCCCACCAAAGTCATAGAATCAATATTGACATGGTTTGGTTCTTTCAGTATTAGAGCATCTCATGGGTCATTGGATTGAAATCTCACATTTAGAAGGGCCTACATCTAAGTTAATGTTTACAGATGTCTAAAAGTCATGTCATTCCGAGCACCCTGTGCCCCCTCTCTAAGGGGACCACATAGCACAGAGGGCTATTTAGATGTCTCTTTGTGCCAAGGGTTGCCATGGCCAAAGAATTCATCCCTCAATGACCAGTGATGAACTGCTCTGTATTTACCTAGGCGATCCTTGGAAAGCAGATTTCAATCTGCTGCTGGGACTGGGCTTAGAACTTTTCCCACCTGGAAGAATCTGCCTGAGCTTGGACTCTGACATAGTCTTGGAGAGCTCAGATTCTCCTCCATCTCATGATAAAATAATCACTCTGTGGGGCAAGAGTATCTTCCATAGGATTAACAGATAACAGGGGCTTCTGCATTCATCACCTTGTCTGATCAGTACATCAACAATGTGGGTGTGGGTATGGGGTGGGTATTCTTAAATATGTCATTTCGCAAATAAGGGAAACTGAGGACTGACATTATGACATGCCCAAGTCAATGGAAGATCCCAGACTCTAACCCAGCTATGCTCACTCCCAGAATTTTTTCCTCCAGTGACTCTGAAGATAGAACAAATGTTATAATTGAGAGGGAACTAAGAACATGAAGCCAAGAATATTGGATCTGGAAAAAAATCTTAGAACATAGACTATAGGGCCTCTGTATTAGAAAGAACCCTAAAAGTTAGAACAAAGAATGCCAGAGTTGAGAGCAGTCTCAGAACATGAAATAAAGAATATGAGAGCAAGGAGGGTCCTTAGAACAGACTATCAGACTGGGAGGGGTCTTGGAGTAGAGAATAGCAAATGCCAGAGCTATGAAGGACCTAACACTTTAGAACAGGGAATCCTAGACTGTAGGTATCCTTAGAACAGAAGTATCCTTAGAACATAGAATACAGAATGTCTAAGTTGGGAGAGAGCTTAGAACACGGAACACAGGATGTCAGAGCTTGGAGAGACATTAAAAAGTAGAATAAAGAATGCTACAGCTGGGGAAGACCTTAGAATAGAGTGTATAGAACATCCAAGTGGGGAAGAGCTTAGAACATGGAACACAGAAAAGACCTTAGAACAGAGAACCCAGAATGTCAGAGCTCAGGAAGGACCTTAGAAAGCACCCTGTCTATTCTCCCTGTCTCCATTTTATTGAGGGAGAAACTGAGACCTAGAGAGGGAAAATCAAACTCTCAAAGCTATTTAAGGATTGAACTAGACCAAAAGCCTGGACTTCTTGACTCCTCAAACAGTGTTCTTTCTGCCACACCCTGCAGACTCCAAGGCCCTTTGGGATTTATCCAACAGCTGGCCAAGGCTGGGATCTTGTTCTCTCCCTTGTGAACATGTTTCCCCATTATGACCCAGCTTTTGGTCAACTTGTACTCATTCCATTTGGCCAGCATGGCCCCCACCATGGCCCCTGCCTCTGGCCCAGCCTCCTTGCAAGATCCAAAAAGTTCCATCTGCTGATTAAATAAACAAAATTCCAACATGGTTTACATGTTGTTTGGGTCAGGGTGTCTCCTAGCATCCCAATGCCGGGTGTTCATGCATTCCACTTGTTTTTGCTCATGGTGGGGACGCCCATAGAGCCATGTTATATACCAGGAGGTATCTCTTTGGACAGCCCTGCCAGTTCATCATCTCCGCCCCCAGTCAGTCCCACTTCTGGAGTGTATTGTTCAGTCTCTGAAAGAGATAGACTGGATAAAGGAGGTGGGGAGATTGAAAGATGGGATCTGCCACTGGCTTTAAACTTGTCATCAATTTCCCCAGGCCTTAGTTTCCCTTATCTTTATGTTTTCTTTGTCTGATGAATTCCATAAATATCTTTGCATTTAACATGCACCCCACCCCACCTTCCTACTTTCTTCTTCTTGCTTATGATCTAGAGGCAGGAGACTTCTGAGTCATATTAAAAGCCTCAGTTTTTCTTCCTTCTTGATCCAAACCCCTTTTTTTCCAACATACATTTGATGTTTCTCAGTTTCCTCATGTGTAAGATGGGGATCATACCAGCACCCACCTCCCCTCCAGTGAGATCACGTCCGTGGAGCACTTTGTGAACCTTAAAGCTCCATGGAAAGGCTTAGCTGGTATCTAAGCTGTTTGTCTCCACCAAGAAATCATGAGCTCCCAGAGAGCAAGGACTATGATTTTCTTCTCCCTGTCTCCCCTACAGTGGCAAGGACATGGTTATTCCTTTTGATTCTAGAACCAGCATTTCATAGATGGATGGAACTCATGGTATGGAAACTCACTCTTCTGGGAGAGGGCACAGAAGTTGCCCTGAGCACTGAGAGGTCAAGTAATTTGCCCAGGGTCATGTGGTCAGCATGAGGCAGAGGCCAGAAACCTGGTATTCTTGATGCCAAGCTGGTCCTTTACCTACTTCATCTGTGTTGGTTGGTTAGAAGAATAAATCACAAGAAGGAAGGAAGGAAGGAAAGAAGGAAGGAAGGAAGGAAGGAAGGAAGGAAGGAAGGAAGGAAGGAAGGAAGGAAGGAAGGAAGGAAGGAAGGAAACAAATGTTTATGAATTTCCTGCTGTGTGCCAGGCACTGTGCTAAGCACATTCCAAATCCCGAGTCACTTGATCCTCACAAGAACCCTGAGAGGCAGGAGCTATTATTACCCCCATTTTACAGGGGAGGAAATGAGGCAGACAGGCTTGCCCAGGGTCTAACAGCTAGTAAATATCTGAGGCTACACTGGAGTTGGAATCTTCCTGCTTCCTGACCCAGCTCTGTGTCCGCTTTGATGCCCAGCCCAGCCTGGGAGAAGGAAGCAGACAGAATGGTGGTTATGGGCTGTCGCGAGCCACTGAGGCTGAGGCCAGCTGAGGGAGCTGCTGGGTCGAGACTGCACCCAAGTGGGAGCTTTGTCGGAGACTCTTTCACAAAGAGAGAAAAGACTTGCAGGTGCTTCAGTACCCAGTCATTCATTCAGTGCCTGAGCCATCATGGTACAGACTTTGGTCCCATCCCTGCCTTGGGTGCTTTGGGTGATCCCAAATCATCATTTCTTGGTGGGGGGGCAGTGAGGAGCAGAATGTTTTATGCCAATTGTTCTTACTATACCATCTTAGTAAGTGCTCCACTACAGGCTTAATGAGAAGAATCCGTGAGCTAGAGTGGTGGAGGAGCTACTTCCAGGGTTGGCAGTAGAGCCTGAGGTGCCCCCACCCAACTCTGGGAGTCTGAGTCTGAGTTAGGGGATCAGCCTAAGGTGTGTGTGGGGGGAGGGGAGGTGCCACACAAACATTAGCTCACTGTAGCCTCACAACAATCCTGGGAAGGAGATGCAGGCATGATTCTCCCCATTTTATTGGCCTTGGGGTCCTTTGTTTTTGAAGACCAGAGACATCACCATGTTGGAGTAAGGGTCAGTGGTGGCTGATCAGTCCAATAGGAGTTTGGGAAGCACTACCACAGAGCTGGGCACAAACGGTCCGTTAGAATGTGATGAGTAGAAGTAGTCCCAGATTTACACATCTCACGTTCCCTTCACTTGTAGAGCACATCAGCCCCTCAGCCCCTTCTCTAATGAGGGCATACCATGCTGCGCAGTCCTGTGCCAGTGCTTCCCATGTCTCCCAGTCAATATTAAAGTTCTTCAGAGACAGTTTGAGACCGTCTTTCTATTGTTTCTTCTGACCACCGTGTGAGTGATCACCCTGTGTGAATTCTATGTAAAATAGTCTTTTAGGCAAATGTACATTTGGCATTTGGACAATGTGGGCACCCCTTTGGAGTTGCCCTCTCTGCAGCAGAGTTTATTGCTTGACAGTTCAGCTCAAGAAAGGACCTCAGCATCCGGTGCCTTATCCTGCCAGGTGATCTTCAGAATCTTCCTAAGACAATTCAAATGGCAGTGATTCAGTTTCCTGGCCTGGCACTGGTAGATGGTCCAGATTTCCCAGGCATACAACAATGGGGTCAGCACCATGGCTCTGCAGACCCTGACTTTGGTAGGTAGTCTGATACCTCCTCTCCCAACACTTTCCTTCAGAGCCTCCCAAACTCTGACAATGCATGCCAAAACCTCGTCACCTATGTGGACATCCCTGGAAAGTACACTGCCAAGGTCAGTGAACTATCCACAGAAATAACAAGCTCTCTATTTACTGCAAGGGTCACAGGTAGGCATATGATAGAGGCCAGCCACAGGGAGGGTCTTCCTGATTCCAAGGACAACCTTGTGGCCACAACTCTTTGAACCTTTTCATGAGAAGTTTCTTCTATCAGATGAAGAGGCAAAGGTTGAAGTCCTATGACAGCACGGGGTAGGAATGAATGAGTGAGTGAATAAATGAATGAGGGAAGTCCATGAACAGTAAGAAAATGACCAGACTTGGCTCAGAATTTTGCAGCCACTGCCAGGTCTGGGGCTTTTCCCAGACTTTGCCTCCAGGAGCCAGTTCCTTGCTTTTAGGTACTCCGCAGTTCAGCCAAACTGGACATTTCGCTGTTCTGCAAACCTGCATCCACCTCAATGCCTTTGTATGGGCTGTCTCAGAATCCCAGAGCCCCAACGCTGGAAGGAACCTCAAACGCATCCCCACTTGTACCTTTTTCCCAGAATGCCTAGGAGACAATCTGGTCTTTACTAAAAGACTTTACATGAGAGGGAGCCCCTCCTTCTCCCTCCTCCTCCAAGGCAGTCCAGCCTCCTTTGGACAACTCTCATTCTTAAGACATTTTCCCTAACATTCAGCCTAATCTGGCTGTTGGCATCTCCCCCCCAACCCCATTCCTTCTAGTTTTGTCCTCTGGGACCATGAATACCAAGTCTCATCTCTCTCTTATGTGACAGTAGATGGGAATACTTGGTGACCAGGTGTTCCCAAATCTTCCCTTCTCCATTCTGGACACTCCTTCCAGCTCCAAATCCTCTGATGGAGATAGAAACTGCACATTTTCAAGGTTATACCCTTCTGCCCATTTCTTCACCCCCAAGTCTCTATGATCTCTTTGCTTGAAGACACTGTTCAAACCTCCAGATGAGAGAGGCAGTGCTCCTGATCACCGCTCCTTCCTGGAGGACCCCCGCCTCCTAACCACACCTCCCTAACTGGATCCCTTGGCAGTGAAGAGGTGGAATGGGTGCTGAACTTGTCAGGCTCTTAGCTCTAGAGTGCTGCCCCACTGACGTTGGGATCTTTACTGGGAGCGGGATGGAGAAGGGTGACAGTCACCAGCCCCAAGAATGCTTCAACCTTGATTATGTCCTGGTCTTACTACAGCCACAGCTAACATCCAGCCATGCCTAGAGCCTTTATCTTAATTATCCCCATCCAGGTCCTCACTCCTCAAGCTCAAGTTTAAGAAGAGAAAAAGTTTAAGGGAAAAAAACCCAACAGTTTCCAGATAAGTATAGTTTATAGCTGCATAGACTCTTAAAGCTGTTAAGGATCTCAGGGACCACATAGGCCAACCCCATAGTATTACAGAAGAGGAAACTAAGGCTCAGAGGGAGTAGAAGAAGCAAGTCTCAAGGCCAAGTCTCCCATGTTCTTTTCATTCTATTGTTCCATCTCCTCTGATTGACAATGATAGGTGGTGAGCTCTCCATGAAGAGAGGCATCCTATCAGAGACTGGATGAGCTCGTGAGGGTTTCTTATGTGGAGGTCCTTATAGGATGAGGGCCATAAGCTTTCTGAAAGCCTTCAAGGCTTCTGTGAGATTCTAGGAGTTTATGACTTATTTCATTGCACACCTACCTGACCTAGCAGCTCATTATACCATTAGATGGTAGAAGGGGCTGTGTCCTCTGTTCTCTCTCCATCTTTCCTCTGCAGGGCATTGCAATGCCCTAGGGAGCTATGTAATAGAATGTACTTAGGAAATATAACCAAACCTCCCTTAACCAGAATATAACTGGAAATAATCTCATTTAATGGATTTCCTTCAGCAGAATACTCAAAGAAAAAGCCATCATAAGAAACACACCACAGAAGGGAAAGGCCAGGGTCTGAATTCCTGGCCATGCTGCCCCATGCTCTGGCCTCCTGGATCTGGAGCCTAGGCCAGTTCTGACATAGGTGGGGTCCCTGGTGAGATCAAACCAATTCGTCAATGGCACGGTGCCCTGCAGGAGCCAAAGCATCACTGCCCAGCATGGTAGGGGCGAGGAGTGGGGGTGGGAAAGGCTCCTCTGCACTCTGGGAAAAACACACAGAACAACTTCATCCCCAAAGCATTTCAGACAGACTGCAGCTGCTGCCCGGCAGGGCATTTGGCTGGCCTGGAGCTTTGGCGGGAAGGGGGTGAATCTGATATAAATCATAACTCTCCTAAGAAGGAGTTTAGCCATTCTTGGTAACGCCACCAAGCAGGGCTTGGGGAGGGGAGAGCAAGCAATGTAGGGACAGGATGCAGAGCCCTTTAAGATGGTCAGGTAGATTCAGCCCCTGGAGCCCCTTGAGCAGGGGAGGGGAAGGCTTCTATTTCAGGAAAATCCTTTTGGGAGCTAAGTGGAAGATGCATTGGGAAGGGAGGGAGAGGAGGCAGGGAGATTGACTAGAAATCAGAGCTAGAAGGGACCTTAGGGTCCATAAAACCCAACCCCCACTTTTACAGGAGAGGAAACTGAGGCACAGAGAGATGACAGGTCCAGGGCAACACAGCTAGTGAGTTTTTGAGGCAAGGGCTAAATTAAAATCTTCCCAGCTCAAAGTTCAAGACTTTACCACCAGGTAAAGGGGGTAAAGGTGTGCCACCCTGCCTTCTCCAGGTGAGAGTGATGAGAGACAGTGCTTTATCTGAGCAGAGAGAAGGGGATAGAAACAAGAAATACTGCAGAAATGAGAAGGCAGAATGGGAAAATGATTCAATATGTGGGGTGAGGGGAAGTGAGGTGGTGAGGACAGCCCCAGAGTTGTGAGCCTACGTGACTGTAAGGAAGGTGGTGCCCTCAACAGTGATGGAGACATTCCAGTGAGGAATGGAGGAGAGGGGATGGACTGGATGATTTCCCAGCCCTGACCTTCCCTGTTCTGTGTTCTAAGGGCCCTCCCTCCCAGCTCTAACCTCTGTTCTGTGTACTAAGGGCCCTCTCAGCCCTGACCTTCCCTGTTCTGTGTTTTAAGGGCCCTTCCAGCTCTAACCTCTGTTCTCTGTTCTAAGGGCTCTCCCAGCCCTGACCTTCTCTGTTCTGTCTTCTAAGGGCCCTCTTAACTCTGACCTGTTCTGTTTTCTAAAGGACCTCCCAGCTCTGACCTCTGTTTCTGGGGGACTGCAATCTGGCTTCCTGGAATAAAGTCTTCAGATTTCAGTCTCTTTTTGCAGACAGAATGAAGAGATGTGAATAGAGTTAGGTGGGTTTAAAACCAGTTTCATACCTAGACTAAAAAGTGATCTCGCCTTTATTTTGGTTCTGGAGGAAGCCTCAGTTCGGATGCCCGGGGGGCTCCCTCCTGGTCTCTGTACCATTCACCGTTTTGATCCTAAACTTCAGTGCAGTCATTGAAGACTCCCTCCCCCCTTCCCCCACTCCAGATGGCAGGAACCTCAGAGGGAGGCATCGTGTTGGATGGCAGAGTGAAGATCCCAGGGAGCCAATAAAGGGAAAGTGTCACATGTCTTCAATGAATCACTTGGAAAAGAATGAGATAGAGGATGCACACTCAAAACAATTCACATGAAAAGGACTGGGTTGTTTGGGTTTTTTTTTTAATGGACCTCAAATTCAAAGTAAGTCAACATTATGGAATAGCAGCCGGGGTCATTTAGTTCTATGCACACACAAAAGGAACCTCCACTACAGCAAACCCAGCCTCCCTTTGGAGACCTTCAACGAGGGGAAGTTGGTACTTCTGGAGGTGGCTCATTTCACTTTAGGGTAGCTCTCCATTTTAGGAAACTTTTCCTAACATGCAGTCTAAATAATTTGGGTAATTTACCCCCCAAACTGGGAAGCTAGGTGGCGCCATAGTGCACAGAGAACTGGGCTTGGATTCAGGAAGACTCCTCTTTGTGAATTCAAATCCAGCCTCAGACATTTACTAGTTGTGTGACCCTGGGCAAGTCACTTCACCCTGTTTGCCTCAGTTTCTTCATATGTAAAATGAGCTGGAGAAGGAAATGGCAAACCACTCCAGTATCTTTACCAAGAAAACAACATATGGGGTCACAAAGAGTTATGAAATACCAACAAATCCCCCCCCCCATTGTTTCTAGTTCCGCCCCTGGGGTCAAAGGGAACAAGGCTCCTTCTTCTCCCAGGAAGGCCCCTAAAGATCCATGAGAACAGTTCTCATGTTTCCTCTAAATCTTCTCTTATCCAGGTTAAACAGCAGAGCTCCTTTAAGCTGTGCTCAGAGGCCATGGACTCATGGCCCTTAATGAATGTCCTTATTGAGGGTGGGGGGAAGCTAGGTGATGCAGGGGATAGAGCACTGGCCCTGGAATCAGAAGGACCTGAATTCAAATGTGACCTCAGATACTTGACACTTAACAGCTATGTGACCCTGGACAAGTCACTTAACCCCAATTGCCTCAAATAAATGACCTTCTTGGACAGAACTCATAAGGTCTCTCACCTCCCTATTCCTGAAAGCTGTATTCCTCATGCTGCCCAATGGGTTTTGAGATTTTGATGGGACTGGGGGTTGTGGAAGTAAATAAGACCTCAAAGTTATCATCAGGACTCAGAGAGTGGGAGAACAGGAAGGAGACTCAAGTCTGGAATTTACCAACGGAAGGCCATAACTTGTAAAACAAACAAACAAACAAAAACAAGGAACAACCACCACCACCAAACCACAAAGTGATGAGCTTTGGTATGCTCAGAGCCCTGGCATTCTAGGCTCATGCATGTGGAGTTATTCATGACTAATAGACAACAGTCTATAAGTCACTCCTGTTGTATTAGAGTGGGGAGGGGGGCAGACCCTATGGACTAAGGTAGCCAAGAAACAGTGCCTGGAAGGAATAGACCTGGTACATTGAATTTTGGAATTGGGAAGGATCCAAGAACATAGCTCATAGAAGGTCAAACCTGGGAGGGACCTTAGAACAGAGAAAAGACAATGTCAGAGTTGAGAGGGGTCTTGGAGCCTTGAATGTCAGGCAGAAGTGTCAGCCTGCTGTCCTAAGAAATTAGGACCTTTGAAGACTCTTGAGAAAGAGAAAGTCTTGGTACTAACAATGTTAGCATGATCATGATAATAATTGTATGTTTAGAAAGGGGAGAGATTTGAAGCAGAGAGACTGGTTAGGAAGCTTCTGGTCATGACAAAAGGTGATTAGGCTCTGAGTTAGGGTTTGTAAGTAGAGAGAATGGAAGGGAGGTGGCAGAGCCCAGGGAAGTGGTTAGCCAACCTTTGTTTAAAAAAAAAATTGTATTGTCCTGGATTGGGAGTCAGAGGACTTGGGTTGAAAGCCCAGCTTTTGGTTATTATTATTTTTATTATTATTCTATGTTATGGAAATGCTTGTTTTATTCCATAAATTAAAAATTAAAGCCCAACTCTAACCTATTATCTGAGTGGTCTTGGTGAGGCCAAGTTACTTCTCTGTGCCTCAGTCTCCTCAACTGTGAAATCTCTGCTTCTATGTTCATCCTTCCTCTTCCTCTTCTTCCTCCCCTACCCTTTTGCTGTCTCTCAGGAGAACTGAGCCTGAAAATGGACCCAGGGGCAGCTCAGGAAATG
Organism: Petaurus breviceps papuanus; assembly: GCF_028583685.1. Classification (NCBI taxonomy): domain Eukaryota; kingdom Metazoa; phylum Chordata; class Mammalia; order Diprotodontia; family Petauridae; genus Petaurus; species Petaurus breviceps. Next base: position 27,246,893 of record NW_027185850.1, on the reverse strand, counting down.
CTCGCTCCTCTCCCTCTCTGTGGTATATATTTTAATGGATTTCCACAGGGTCGGCCGGGTCTCCAGGAGGTATCCCAGAGGTGCTTCATCTTCCCCTTCCCCCTTCAAGATCTGAACAAGCGAATGGGCTGCTGGCTCCCGCCTTCTCTCTGAACTGAGTGGTGGTAGCAGCCTACGTCAGCTCGCCCCTTCCCTGCTAAAGCCGGCCTTGATTATTCGAGAAGGTGCCAGGAAAATTATGAAAACCATGTGACAGGTAAAGGGATTCTGCGGCAACTGTCTTGGGTTTCAAAGAGCCCGCACCCTGGAGAGCTTGGGCTGGGAATGTTGGTTTCACGAGAGGCCGAGAGGTTTACAAAACATGCCCGAAATAGCCCATCTTTGCATGACTTCTTTTTCCCCTCAGTGAAACCAGATTGCCCCTCTCAGAACCCTGTGTTGATGCCTCGCCCAGAAATGCTTGTAATCCAAACACTTCCATACCATGGGCTTTGGGATGGGAAGGACCAAGCCACAAAGAATCCTCGAATGTCGAGGCTGGGAGAGACCTTGAAAGCTGGCTGAGACCCTGGAGGCAGGCTAGTCTACATCCCTCATCTTAGGGGGGGGGGGTGGCATTAAAGCCTAGAAAGGGCTTCCCTCCATGTTAGGGGAGGATGAGGGGCTGGCCCAAAGTACCTCAGAATTTCAGTGACCGAGGTGAGGTAAGACCAGAAGCCAAGGACAGAATTCCAGACTATGAGCTGATAGGATCTCAGAGGTTTGAATCTCAGAAGTCTGAATCTCTGACATCAGCAATTGGAGGAGATTAAAAGAGGCCCCCCAACTGGTGCTGTTGGCTTTCCCCTCTCTGAAGGTCTTCAAGGCAGGTCTGGATGGCCACTTGTTGATTATGTTATATTGAGGATTCTTTAAGATCACTGAGGTCCTGCCCATCCTGGATTGTACTGGCAAATGTTTAACAACCAGCTCTTCAAAAAAAAAGAGGCAGTACACACTTTTATTTTTAATCTACATTATTAAAATTTTCTCTATCCATTTCTTAAGTCTAGACAATCAACAATACAAGAAATCAAACCCTTACTTGTAGCATTTGCTGTTTTTGAAGTGTGGATGCTCACACTGAACATTTAACAACCAGCTGTCTAATAAGCATCCCCCTTGCTCTTACCTCCCTATTTCTGTGAGTTCTTTTAAACTGTCCTAGAACATTCCCTCTAAGCCTCTTACTTTCCTGGGGTCCCTCTTTTTGACATAGTCCAGATGCAAGAGGATCCTGAATTTAGATCCAAAAGGATCATAAAGGATCAGAGATTTATAGCTGGAAAGGACCTTGGAGGTCAATGAGATCAACTCCCTCATTTTTACAGATGAGGAAACTGAGGTTCTCATTGAGGTCAACCCCCCTCCTTGTACAAAGGAAGAAACTGAGAGCTAGGGAAGAAAAGTAGTTTGTCCAAAGCCAATAATAATAAGATAATAGTAATAACATGTAATATAATAATAATAAGTAATAATAACACAAAGGTAATAAGTCTAAGAGACAAAATTGGAGCTGAGGTCAATCACAGGATTTCATTGCTCTAGGGAACTCAGCTACTATCAGTCCCATGTGGTTGAACAAGCGTTCCCCTTACAACTGACACATGACCATCCAGCCTTCTCCTGAAGACCTCCAGTGGGTGCTTGGGGTGCAGAGGGAGGGACTCTGCCTCCCTGGGCAGCAGGATTGTGGACAGCTCTAAACTCTAGGCAGATTTTCTAGACCCCAGTCCCCAGGCTGTCTGAGGTGACTTCCCATTGTTCCTAAATCTGTCCTTTGGGGCCAAGCAGCACAAGGTTAATCTCTGTATTCCCGTTCAATCCAAGCAGAAAGGAAAAGTTCTTCTCTCCAAGCTCTAGGAAGGTCTAAAGAGGCATAGGGAGAGCCCAGCCCTCAGCCTCTCCATCACCCAGTTTGGGCTTATTGGGAGAGTATGTGGAACGAAGGCCCTCCTGGACGGGGTCCCTCGAAATGACTTTTCCAGGGGATGACATTACAGCACAGAAAACACCCAAAGCAGCCCCTGCTGGGGCCCGCCCAGATGCTGGGAGGCGGGAGGGGACAGAAGGCATGGCTGCCCCTGGGCCTCCTGGCAGATTCCTTGGGAGACAACATAGCAACCGTTTCAACTAAACCCTCTCAATGCCCACGTGCCAAAAATCAGGGGCCCTGTTACTGAGGCTCGTCAGAGGGTTCTAAAGCTCACATCTGCAAATGAAAGGAACTGGAGGCCGTCTGTTGTGACCCCCTCCCAGTACAGATGAAGAAAGCAAGGCATTAGGTGGCTTGCTTGTGGTCACACAGGGAACCAGGGCAGGATTGGAACTCAGGGCCTCCATTTCCAAATTGAGTTCTTTTCACCCTCCCACAGTGACTGCCTCTCCAGTAGGAGACCCTGCCTGAGCAACTTCTGCGCACAAAGCCCTACACTCAGTCCCGAGGGGAGCAGCACAGACTTCCTAATATATAGCACATCCCTGAAGGGAAATGTGCTGCCTCAGGAGGTGGGGAGCGCCTGCCTCATCGCTGGAGATCTCCTAGCAAAGAGGCCTTGTGTTGGACCCTGTGGAGAGAATTCCTGCAGTTAGGGGGGAAGAAGAGGCTGGAGGTCCCTGAGGTCCCTTCTGGAGCTCAGAATCTGTGACTGTAAAAAGGTTCTGGGTGCCAGCCCACCAAGGCTTTTCCATGGGGTGACATCACAGCGTAGCTACCACCCTGATAGAACTTCAGGTCTTATAATTGCAGAACTGGGAAGGGTCCTTGGAGGATTCCGGCCCAGCCAGGCCCTAATACAGGAATCCTGTGTGCCCTTGGATGAGTCACTTCTCTCTGGGTATCAGTTTTCTCATTTGTAAAATGAAGGGATTGAGCTAGATGACTTCAGTTGGCCCTTTTACCTCTAAATCTAGGACTCAACAACAAAAGCCATCAGCCTCAGTCGGGGACTATCAAACCTTGGGGAGGGGAAGTAGCAAATGAAAAGTATGCAGAGGACCAAGGGTTCAAAGCCCAATTTTGATTACTCACTGTGTAACCTTAAGCAAATAAGTTTTTTTTTTATTTGTAAAATGAAGGGCTTGGACTCCTAACACTTAAAGCCTCCTGCTCATCAATGTCCCTAAAACAGGCCTCTCCCAGTGGGCTATTGGTCCTGGGGACATTGGCCCTTGTAAGTTCCAAAATGGGAAGCCCCAATGTTGGGCTCTTGGATGGATGCAGACCAGTCCCAAAGGAGAAAAAGCCAGGCGGCGCTTGGGCAATTTGTCTAGACACTCAACCCTTCATGGGTACGCAAGAATGTGGGAATGGGGGTCTGAATTGTTTCCACCTTTGGTAATGGAAACAGAATGAGTCCAGAATTAGCTCCTTACAGAGAAAAAAAAGATGACTCCAAAGGGAACAGCTCAAGGTTGGAATCATCTACTCCTGCCTCCTCCCATCCCCCAAGCATCCAAGCACTGGGTGCAGGAAAACAGCAGAGACTTCCTGTGTCACTTCAGCCAAGTTCCCACACCTCTCTGAGCCTCAATTTCCTCATCTATGGGATTCTGAGTCCTGTTTTGCTTCAGAGAATGAAAACTCCCTTCACCTCGAAGGACTCTAGGCAGTTTTCTAAGACTCTAAGTTGAAAAGAAGACATCAACCTGCATTGGTAGGGGGTGTTTCTTCATTTGGAAGTGCCCTAGACCAATGGAGTCCCAGGTCCAAGTTTTATTCTCTGTCATCTTCAGTCAAACTGGTCTGCCAGGTATTCCCTGAACTCAGATCTACATTTGACACAAGAGATTTCCCATAACTGCAGGGTCCTCCACCTCTCTATCACCTCTGTGAATCTTTGCCTTTTCCAAGACTCCATCCAAGTACCTTGTCACTGAATCCCCCTTGGACTTCAGTTTCCACATGTGTCAAATGGGGTTGTTAGACTAGCTGGTCTCTGGTGTTCTTTCTAGATCAAGGATCCCCCTACTGCCTCCCTGCCCCCCACCAACAAGTCCTTTCATTTAACTCAACAAACCCTTCTGATGCCTCTTATATATACTAAGTACTGTTTTTGGTTCTGGGGATAGAAAGACAAATGTAGAAACTGATCCTTTCCTCAAAGAATTTGCTTCTACATGGGGATAGGGGGTAGCAGCATATACCTGTGTAACTGGGGGCCAAGGACCTGGCAATGCCCAGAGCACTAAAGATGGCATTAAATGTGTGGAAGATGCCAAACAGATAGCCTCTCCATGAGTCAGCGCTTCTATCATACCCACACAAGTTAATGCAAAGTATTTTTGCAGAGAGAGAGCACAAATCAGTGGGACTGCGTGGGAGAAGTGCAAGAATGGGTGAGCAATCTCCGCAATGTGTCACTTGTGATGCCCAGTGGGACAGCCCAGGGGAACATGGTTGAGGGCAGACCACTAATCACAGCCCTGACATTGAGGAAAAGAGGGATGTTCCCATCCGCACCAGTGGCGCAACGTCCTGGACTGTAGCTGCGTCAGGATCACATCCACCTTAGCAGAATGGAAACTCCTGAAGGACAAAGACTTGAATTTGTTGTCTCTTGATCTATGGGGCCAAACACAGGGTCCTGAATATAGCAGGCCCACAATAAGTCTTTGTTGAATGAATGAATAAATGAGGGTTCTGCTCTTGCATTTGCTTCGGGGATGCCAAGGATGACAACATATATAATTAAGTCACTTAGGATGGAAGAGAAATTATTTATCAGGAAAAAGGCCTGGGGGATGGGAGTGAAATTGAGGTCACTGGTAGCAATGCGATATGGAACCCAAAGAAGCTAATTTCTTCCTGGGCCTCGTTAATAGTGGCAGGTCTTATAGGAGTAGGGATGTGAGCTATGAACACACCCCGTGTCTAGGATTGTGTTCAGTCCTGGGCACCACAGTGTAGGGACGAAAACAAGAACCTGGAGAGTGTCCAGAGGAGGGCAGCCAGGATGACACCAGCACATAGTAGGCTTGTAAATGCTTGCTGAAGGAAAAAAGCTGAAATTGGATCCACTGAAGGAACTAAGGGAGAGAAGAGTGAGGGAACATGAAAGCTGAGTTCAAACACTTGACAGCTTGTCAGGCAGAAGGGGACTCGGCTTTGTTCTGTTTGCTACCTGAGGGTCTGACCAGGATCAGCATTCACAGTTGTTTTGATATTGTTGTTCAGTCATTCCAGTCCTGTCCAACTCTTCATTGACACCATTTGGAGTTTTCTTGGCAAAGATACTGGAGTGGTTTGCCATTTCCTTCTCCAGTTAATTTTACAGATATGGAAACTGAGGCAAAAGGGGTTAAATGACTTGTCCAGGGTCATACAACTAGTAAATGATGGAGGCGGCATTTTCACTCAGGCCTTCCTAACTCCAGGCCCAACACTCAATCCATGGCGCCACCTGGCTGCTAATGTTAGCCCCATGTAAGAAAGACTTTTCTTCAGAATATCAGTGCTGTGTAATAATGGAGCAGACTGCCTTGTAAAGTAGTGAGCTCTCTGTCCAGGGGATTGTTCAAGCAGAAGCAGACTCAGTCAGTCAGTCACTCAGTCAATAAATATTTATTAAGTACTTGCTGTGCTAAGGGCTGGGAATGTGAAGAAAAGTGAAAGACAGTCTCTGTACTCATGGAACTCACAGTTCAGCAGTGGAGACAACATGCAAACACCTACATACAAGAAAGCCTTAGGATCAATTTGAAATGCTCAATAGAAGGAAGCATTAGAGTTAAGGATGGCCCCTTTCTGGGAGGGGCAGCAGGCTGGACTAGCTGGTCTCTGAGGTCCTTGCCTCCTCTGGTAGCCCGGATCAGACACTATAAGATTCTCGGGTTCTCAGATGCCAGAAATACTAGGATCTCTGTCTGCCCCATCCGTCAGCCCTGCCATGGGACACCTGGCCTCCAGCTAATCCAGCCCTGGCTGGCCCCTTGACCCTTCCTCCGAAGCTCCAGATAAAAGGCCCACCTGGGGCCAGGGCTGCTGATGTGGTAAACTATGGGGTGGGGAGTGGGACCCTGGGAGTGGACTGAGGGAGGGAAGCTCTGCTCCCAGCAAGAGTTAAAAGCTCTGCTCTGCCCTTTGCAATCAGTCTGACCCTGCCTTTTAGTAGGACACCTCAGTCCCAACCCAGCCTCAGGACAAATAGCATTTGTCAGGGCAGATTAACTGCCCCTGGGGCTGACAATGTAGCCTGAGCAGAGTCAGGCCTTATCAAAAGGGGCCCCTGGCCAGTAGGGGGGACCCCAATCAGGCCTCCCCAATGCCCTCTAATCCTTGCCTCACTGTTTGTTTTTTTTTAAAGTCTCCTTCCATCCTGGGAGAATTCTGAGCTCTGAGAAAGTCAGTCCAGATGGGAGTTGAGACCCAAGTTCTGGGTCTTCCCTTCCTTTCCCACCCCTGACTTTCTGTGTGACCTTGGGCAAACCTCTTCTGCCTCTTGGCTTCAGTGTCCTCTTGTGTCCAAGAGAGAGGATGATCTTTGTCCTGCCTCTATTTTGGCATTGGTATAAAACTGAAATGAGATCCTGTGTGAGAATCTCATATCCAGTCCTCACAAACTGTGTGACCCTAGGGAAGTCATTAGCCTTCTCTAAACCTCTTAACTTTCTCATCTGTGAAATGAGGAAGATCTCTGAGGTCCCTTCCAGTACTGGAAAGGACATGGAGAGTGTCCAGAGGAGAGCAGTCAGAATGAAGAAAGGCTGATGGTTTGGGCCATATGAAGACCAACCGAAGGAATGGTGGCAGATTTAGCTCAGACATGAGAAGGCTCAGGTGGGATTGGCTCATTATATTCATGGATCCAGTGGCTTTTATGTGGAGGAGGGATCATATTTGTTCTGTTCAGCCCCACTGGAAAGAACCAGGAACAGTGGCAGGGAGTCAAAAAGAGGCAGATTTAGGTTTGATGGAATGAAAAACCTCTCAACAATGAGAGCTTTCCCAAAATGGAATCAGTTCTTTCTTTTTGGGGGGAGGGGCATAGGAAAGAGAGAAAACAAGTGATAAGTAAAAATGACATTTTAATGGAATGGGCTGCCTGGGGAGCTGGGGAGCTCTCTATCCATAGAGTCTTCCAATAGAGGCCATATGAAGCCTTGTAGGGATTCTGTCAGTGTGAGGGTGGGACAAGAGGCCAGGGAGATACCTTCAACCTCTTCCAAGCTTTGATACTGTTCCTTTCCCTTTTTATAGGGAGCAGTTTGCAAGGAGTTAAAAAGAGAATAAGAAGAAAGGAAGCAGAGGCACCCATGGTAGCTGGCTTTCTCCAGTTTAGCCAAAGAAAGGAGGAAGGATGTGGGACAATTGTTAGCAGGGATGGATGTACCAAGTGAGGAGTTTTTGAGGAAGCAGGGAGACATGGACATTTTTGTAGATAGTAGAGAAGGAACTAGTAGGCAGGGAGAAATTGAAGATATGGGAGAAAGTGAGGGTGACAGAGGAAGCAATATGCTGGGAGAGATCATTTGGGTATAAGAAGGGGTTAGTCTTGGCAAGGAGAAGGGCCATCTCATCATCGGAGATAGGAGCAGGGGAATTCCGAGTTGTTGCTAGAACTTTATCTTTGAAGGAGGCAAGAAGTGTGGTACAGTAGAAATAGAATTGGGTTGGGCAGCAAAATTTCCCAGTGATAGGGGGATAGTTAAGCACGTTGTGGTGTCATTGCTACTGCTGTTGCTACTGTTGTTGCTGTTGGGGCAGCTAGTTTGGCAAAATGAGCACCAGGCCTGGAGTTAGGAAGTTCAAATTTGACCTCAGACACTTACTAGCTGTGTGACCCTGGGCAAGTCACTTGACCCTGTTTGCCACAGTTTCTTCATCTGTAAAATGAACTGGAGAAAGAAATGGTAAACCACTCCAGTATCTTTGCAAGAAAAGCTCAAAATGGGGTCACAAAGAGTCAGACAAGACTCAAAAACAGCTGGAAAAAATAACTAAAAGATCAAAGTTTTCTGGTAATAAGAGGATGGCTGAGCAAGTTGTGTTACAGGAATGTAATGAGACATACTAAGTAAGCTGTTAGAGATGCTGCTATTAGAGATGATGAATACAAGGAAAAGAGAAGCAGGAGAAGACTTATGTGAACTGATACAAAGTAAAATAAGTACATTCGGGGGCGGAGGGGGGGGAAATACAAAAAACGGTGACAATAACAATGTAAGTGGGAAGACCCGTAACATTATAACAACTGAAATAGAATGGTGCATCATTGTGACAACCAAGCTTGACTGCAAAGAAGATGTATTAGAAAACGTGTCCCTCACTGCTCTTTTGCAGAGGTGGGGGGCAACAGGTGTGGAAAAGTTCAGACAATGTCAAACCTTTTAAATAAGTTAGCTTTGCTGAACTGTTCTCCCTTATTAAAAAAGGTAGACTTTCTCCTAGAGGGGAGCAAAGGGATACATTGGGAAATAATATAAAATATATTATTAAAATGCATATTAAAACATGACCTGGGTTCTATCCCAGCTCTTCTACGCATTACCTTACCACAACAGGTAAGGGTATGGTGGAGATAGGCTTAGAGACAAGAAGACCGGATTCATTTTTTTCTGTCAGATACTGACTGTGTGACGTCAGATCAGTCCCTTAACCTCTTTGTACCTCAGTTCCTTCATATGTAAAATGAAGGGGTTGAACCAGGTGATCTTTAAGTCTTAAATCTTAAATCTATGATCCTATAATCTTTAATTCAATTGAAAAAGCATTAAAAATCTACCAGGTTATGTCTACCTCTACCTACCCAGTGCTGTCCTCAGATCTGGCTTCAAAGAGCTTATATCACATGGAGGTAATCAGAAACATGGATAAGTGTTACTCATGGCGGTGCAGGCATTCTGAAGAGACCCTGATGATCAGCTTGAGAACCCAGGGAAGACCCCTTTCTGTCTGGGAAATCAGGAAAGCAGCCCCAGTGGAGACACATCCTGGCCACTGCTCCTCCGGGGGCTGAAACCATAGTTACCCAGAAAGGAAGGTTCTTTCACTGGTACTATTGCTGTTAGATTGCAAGCTCTTTGAGGGCAGGGACTATCTTTCTCTTTATTAATTACAATTATAGTTTGTGGCTGGCACATAGTAGGCACTTAATACATGTTTATTGGATTGGTTCTTGTCATAAAGTTCTGTGGCTCAGCCTTAGAAACTGATAGGATTTATCAGTGGAAATGGCATTAATTAAGACTCGATCATATCTTCTGCCATGAATCCTAAAAACCACCAGACTTTTCCATCTGATTTGTAGCTGGAACCTTCTCTTGTTATTATCTTCCCCATTAGAATGTGAACTCCTGGAGAGCAGGGACCATCTTGTCTTTCTGTTCTTAGCACAGAGCTTTGCACATAGTGGTGCTTAATAAATACATCATTCGTTCAAAGGTAAGAGGAACTTTCCAGTGCATCTAATCCAATCTGTACCTCAATATAATAGAGATCAGGACAAGAAGACAAGAGAGTCCTGAATTCTAATCCTGATCTAAACATGTAGGAGCTATGTGACATTGGACAATTGACTCACCTTTTCTGAGTTCCAATGTCCTCATTGGCAGGGTTATAAAAATACCTGACAATTCTTAAGTCTTGCAAAGAACCTTTTACCTATCATCTTGATAAGTAAATAACCTACATAGTTGGTAGGGCAGGTAATTGATCCCCATTTCATAGATTGAAAAGCTGAGGCTTGGAGAGGAGACACAATATGCCCAGAGTCACACAATTAATGGGTGTCCCAGTGAAAGATTCAAACTCAGGTCTCCCCTGCCTCTAGGTATTGTACATTTTTGACTGCCTCACTTTACCTCATAGCCTTCATCATTCACAGTAGAGTGAATCATCATCTTTACTCTGTCTACCTCCCAGGATTGTGGTGGAAATTGGTGAGAAAATGTATGTACAGCACTTTGTAGCTGTCACAGAATCACAGCCCCTCAGAAACAGAAGGGGCCTCTGTGATCATCTGTGACTAGGACTCTCCCAACAAATCAGCCTCCTTTCATCCCCCTCCCATCCTTGCCATTGCTCCAGATTCTTCCCTCTAAGATTGAACAAAACAAGCCCCACAAAATAGTGGCAAAAAGGCATCCTAGACTTTCCTGACTCTTCTCTTCTTCATGCTAAACATCCCCAGTTCCTTCCGTTCCTTCTGTTCCACATATGACATAGATTTAGGGTCTTTGACTAACCTGGTTGCCATCCTCTAGACTTTTTTTGAAATTATCAATGTATTTTCTTAACTGTAGTTTGAGCTTAATACCCTAGATGAGGTCTGGCTTGGGCCTATTTTAGGAAACAATGCCCTTCAGTTTTGGGCACCACAGTTTAAGAATGATCAGCTGGATTGATACAGGGGATGGCAATCAGCATGGAGAAGGACCTTGAGCTCCTGTAATTGTAAGAGAATTGAAGAAGCTGGGTGTGGATTGTCCAGAAAAGACAAAGTTTGGGGTGGGGGACAAGAGGAAGACGTGGCAGCTGCTTTAAAGGGCCTGACAGGTTACTTCATGTGAAGGATGGATCAGACTTGTTCTTTTTGGACCCCAGGGGCAGAATCAGGAATAGTAGGTAAAAACTGCCAAGAGATAAGTTTAGGCTGGATGTCAGAAAAAATGCCATAATAATTCCAGCTATCCAAAAGAGGAAGTGGCTGCCTCGAGTGGTGATGGAATCCTCCTCCTTGAAGATCTTGAAATAGAGGCTGGGTCACAACCTGTGCGTTAGGTCCTATTGGGAATGTCTTCCCTGCACGGGTTAGACTCATCTAAGACTCATACTGAGATTCCATGATTCCCTCATCTTCCCTCATTCCCTTTCTTCATGTGAGTATACGCCTTAATCCACAATTCTATGTCACTATCACCCCTTATTTGCCTATATCTCAAAAAAAAAAAAAAAGAAAACACAAGGCGAGGGGCAGCCAGGTGGCACCAGAGTCAGGAGACCTGGGATTGGTTCCGGGCTCAGGTACTTAACACCCACACAAAATAACTGGCTGTGTAACCTTGAGCAAGTTACTTAACCCCAATTGCTTAGGGGCAGCCAGGTGGTGCAGTGAGTAAGAGTGCCAGCCCCAGCATCGGGAGACCTGCGATTGGTTCCAGGCTCAGATATTTAACACCTACACACACACACACACACACACACACACACACATACACACACACACATACACACACAAACTGGCCATGTAACCTTGAGCAAGTTACTAACTCCGATTGCTTAAAAAAAAAAAACAAGGCATATACTTCCAGAGCCATAATCCAGTCACATCAAGTCTTGGTGATACCTATGAGGCCAAATTTGTCTCCTTACAGTCAGAAACTCTACTTACTCTCTTGCCACTTAATTGTGGGCCATTTGTTTCATTCTTGGCTCATTTCTCTGTTTGCCTCCTGCTTACTTCTGGGGTTTTTGCCTGTAAATTCTTTTGTGAACAACAGGACCCTAGGACCATTGATCTAGAGTTGCAAAGGGATCTCACAGACCATCTTATTCAACCTTCTTGTTTTACAGATGAGGAGATTGTGTAAAGCTTAGGGATGAAGATGGCTTACCTAAGGTCACATAATAATTCTTCCTTCTTTGTAAAAACTCTCTAAGTTGTCTAGGTTGGGAATAAATAGAAGCCATTTTCTCCCTCTCTCATCTCTTTAGTCTAAAGCCCCTTTGATTAGGTTTTCAAGACACCTGGCAAATGCATTCTTACTAGTCTTTGTTGGACACTTCATCCCTGGCCAGGATCCTGTTACACCTATATTTTAGATCATCATTCAGAAACAAATCTAATTCTCAGGCACCATCTTCTCTGTAAGGTGTTCATTTCTCAAATTAGTTTTTCTCTTCCATATCCCTTTCTATCAGTTAGCAGCAGTAAGAAAAACACAATCTGTGCCCCTGTGGTCTTCGGTTTTCTTTTCAAAACTCTGCAATCTTTGGCACTATCTTTAAGGTACCTTCTGGCAGTAATCTCTGTGCCCACCTGGCTCACCAGAGGTAGTGAGTAGTCATCTGTTTTGATAACTGTAGGAAGGTTCTCTGTGGTGTGTTGGATACATTCCCCAGGAAGACACCAGACCTCTCTAGTCTTGTTGTCATGGCAACAAATAGCTGCCCAAGGAACTGTGAGCAGAGTCATCAACCACCATTTCTTGAGTCATTTCACTTGTGTCCAACTCTTTGTGACCCCATTTGGGATTTCCTTGGCAGAGTTATTGGAATGGTTTGCTATTTCCTTCTCCAGCTCATTTTACAGATGAGGAAATTGAGGCAAACAAGGTTAAGTGACCTGCCCTGGGTCACACAGCTAGTAAGTGTCTGAGGCTGAATTTAAACTCAGGAAGATGAGTCTTCCTGACTCCAAGTCTGGTACTCTAATCATTGTGCAACCTACCTGCCCACCAACCACCTCTACTCTTCTCTTTTTCCTCTGACCCTTTCTGGGTGATCTCTCCCCGAAGAGCTTCTGTGGCTCTTCTTCCTCAGAAACATTTTTATTTGAAGTTTTGAGTTTCAAATTATGACCTTCCCTCCCTCCCTCCCTCCCCTCCCCTCTCTCTGAGATGGCAAGCAATCAGATAGAGGTTATACATGTGCAATTATGTAAAACATTTCCATGTTAGCAATTTTGTACAAGAAGACTTGAATGAAAGAAAGAAAGAAAGAAAGAAAGAAAGAAAGAAAGAAAGAAAGAAAGAAAGAAAGAAAGAAAGAAAGAAAGAAAGAAAGAAAGAAAGAAA
>NW_027185850.1:27232834-27234109 GCF_028583685.1 Petaurus breviceps papuanus | reverse complement strand
AAAGAAAGAAAGAAAGAAAGAAAGAAAGAAAGAAAGAAAGAAAGAAAATGAAAAATAGCTTGCTTCAATCTGTATTCAATCAACACCAGTTCTTTCTCTGGAGGCAGATAGCATTTTTCATCATGAGTCCTTTGGAATTGTCTTGAATCATTATATTGCTGAGAATAGCTAAGTCTTCATCGAATGATATTGCTTCAACAACCCTTTATGCTAAGTCCTCAAGATACAAAAAAAGGCAAAAGACAATTCCTGCTCTCATGGAGTTCACAGTCTCATGGGGAAAACAATTCTGTACAAGTAAGCTTTCCAGGGGACAAACTGGAGACAATGACACAAGGAAGACACTGGCATGGTTTCAGGTGTCCATGTGTCGTATTACCTCTTCTGTGTGACATTCATCCATTCTCCAACCTCTTGACAAAGTGCAGTGCACTGGATGACCTCTGGGGCCCATTCTGGCTCTATAGAAATGTTTCTCTTTCCATGGGGCAGCATGTGAAATTCTTGAAGACAGTGATTATGTCCCCTAACCTTCTCTTTATTTGGTCTAAACATTCCTGGCTCCTTAAGTCTTTGCAGGTCACAATCTGCAGCTCCCCCCAGACATGCTCTGCTTCTTCCACGTCCCTTCTCAAAGCTAGTGCCCAGAACTGAGCCTGGTACTGCAGCCATGGTCTGACAACTGGCCTTCTATACCCTGGCCACATGGCAGCCTAGAATCGTGGGAAGGATCTGGGCCCCTGCCCTGCTAACTTCTGCCTTTGCCACTTTGTCTCCTAGATTCCTCAAGTTCTAAGTCCCCCTGACACTAGAGTCTTACGCACACTGTCCAAGACACGTTAGGGTTTTTGCTATTGGGCTGTTTGTTGGTTTTTTGTGCCACACTGTTCGCCTCTATTGACCTTACAGCCACCAGGATGCCCAGGGCTTTCTCGATGAATTGTTTCTTATATTCGTACTAGGCAGTCCAGTTGATAGGGTGCTGGACCCAGAGTCAAGCAAACCTGAGTTCAAATCAAGTATCTAGTCTCAAATATGTACTAACCATATTTACCTGGGCAAGTCACTTCACCTCTGTCTGCCTCAGTTTTTCCGTCTGTAAAGTGGGGATAATAATAGCACCAACCTTGTTGTGAAGATCAAGGGAGATCATATTGGTAGTGCTCTACAGAGAATACTGATGCTCCTTCTACTCTTATTCCTCCTCTTCTTACTACTTCTACTGCTACTACTACTACTACTACTGCTACTACTACTGCTGCTACTGCTGCTGCT
>NW_027185850.1:27227419-27232824 GCF_028583685.1 Petaurus breviceps papuanus | reverse complement strand
CTACTACTACTACTACTGCTACTACTACTGCTGCTACTGCTGCTGCTGCTGCTACTACTACTACTACTACTGCTGCTGCTACTACTACTATTAATGCTACTACTACTGGTACTACTACTGCTGCTGCTGCTACTACTACTACTACTCTACTGCTGCTGCTACTACTACCACTTATCTCCACCAAATACCACTTTCCCTCTGGAATTGGCCCATTCCCTGGTCCTGCCTACTCTCTCCTCTGAAGCCCCAGAGCCCCATGTTTGCCTCCTTCTTTGTGGTCTGCATGCATTTTTACTGCCTGGATAGATGAATGAGCAAACATGTGCTGGAGGAAAGAGAAGTGCTGTAGCCTGCCCCAAGCTGCAGGGTTCTTTTCTGGTGTGGGAGGTTTCTTGTAGACACTGGGAGTTCCTCCCACCAGAGTTACTGGGACCCTGACTCATCATCCCAGGGGCTAATCCCAAAGAGGGAAAATTTCCCCAGAATCTCCTGGGGAGGGGAACCCCCACACCCCAAACTCCCCCACTGGGAGTTCTGTTTTCTATTATCACTGACGTCACCTCTGGGGCAGGCAGGCGGAGCTCTGGGCTTGTGGGTGGTATGTACGTGTTCTGTGTCCCTGGAGCGATGTGTGTGTACTGTCTGTGTGCATGTGTGCGTGTGTGTATGTTTGCTCTGTGTGGGGTGGTGTGTTTAAGTGGGAAAGATGCATCATCATGGTCAGGGTGCTTCTGGAGGCAAGGAACATTAAGCTGTCCAGCCAGGACTGTCCATCCAGCTGTGAGTGTTAGGCTGTCCAGCTGTGACTGTCTGTTAATCTGTGTCAGGCTGTGACTGTCGGTTGGGCCATGACCATCTGTCTGTCCAGCTGGGAGTGGAAGGCTGTGACACTGCCTGGCTGTGACTTCCTGTCCGACTGTGAGTGTCAGGCTGTAACTCTGACTGTGACGCTGTCCAGCTGGGCGTGGAAGGCTGCGACATTCTGTCTCACTGCAAACATCAAGCTGTGTGATTGTCTGTCTGACTGGCAGAGGGGAGTCTAGCTCAGCCACCTCCTCAAGCCTGCTCAGCTTCTTTTGTCTTCACCTGCTGAGTTCCAACTGAATCTTTAAAGCTCAGCTTAGATGCCCCTTCCTCCTGGGAGCCTTCCCAGAGCTGTTCTGTGACTTACAACCTATTGTCCCCCACGGCAACCCTTGCAGAATGTTGGCTCCCCACCCCCACCTACTCATCATTTTATCATAGAATGTTGGGTATCAAAGCTATGTTGGTGTCTCCGTCACTGCCACCCACCACTTTATGAAAGCAAAGATCATTTCTCATCCAAACCTGACTCCCTTCATCGCAAACAAGTTCTATAAACAATAGCGCCCCAGGACCACTGATCTAGAATTGCAAAGGGACCTCCCAGGTCATCTTATTCAACCTTCTCATTTTAAAGATGAGGAGATTATGTGTGGCTTAGGGAGGAAGATGACCTGCCCAGGGCCACATAATAGTAAGCTTCAATTGTGGGATTTGAACCCAGGCCCCCTGAATCCAGATCCATGGTCTTTGTGCCATTGTTGTCATTGTCATTGTTGTCTGGTTTTCAGTCGTGTCCAACTCTTCGTGATCTCTTTGGGGGTTTTCTTGGCAAAGATACTGTAGTATTTTACCATTTCCTTTTCCAGCCCATTTTATAGATGAGGAACTAAGGGAAATGGGGTTAAATACTGTACCAGGAGATTAACAAATGTTTGTTGAATGAATACCAGGCAGTAGAAGTTGGGAGGTGATTACTGGACAGCTAATGCCAGGTTATGACCTTCTCCCATCCTTCTCTGCCTCTCCAAGCTGCATAGAGGGGAAATGACTTGCCCAAGGTCACACAGTTAAAAAGTGAAAGAACTAGAATTTGAACCCTAGGCCTTTTAACCTCAAGTCCAACAGTCCTTTCATTATGTCCAGATGCCTCAAATCCTGACCTCCTCCAGGCAGATCCTCATACCCTTACCACATATCCCCCAATCTTTTGATTTCCTATATTATCTGTTGGTATCACTCAGTGGGACCATAGCTTTAGAACTGGAAGGAGCCTTAGGATCACCTACTCCAACTGCTTAATTTACAGATGGGCAAACTGAGACTTGAAGAGAAGAAATTTAGTCTCTAGTTCTCTGGAGTAACTTGCCCAAGGTCACATAGTGAGTTAGTGATGGATTCAGGATTTGAACTCAGGTCTCTTGGGTCCTGTATCCAGCACAGTTTCCCGCTACTATCCTCTTCCTCCTGTTCTATCCTTCCCCAAAACTAGCCTTTGTTCTTTCTTTCTCACTCTGATTCTGCCATCCATTTAACTTGTGTGTGTATGTGTGTGCATATGTGTGTATGTATGTGTGTGTGTGTAAGCGACAGCTTTGTGTCCCTTTGTGAAAGAGCTTAGAATGCGGCATCCAAATCCAGGTTCCATCCTTCCTCAGTACTGGTACTAGCTGTAAGGTTTTCCATATTCTCAGGGCTGGAAGGACCTCCCAACCCAAACTTTCTGGAACTCTTTTCTATGACATTCCTGATGAGTGAGTAGTGTGAACATCTGAAGTGATAAGGAACTCACTACCAATCACGGTCTTCTGTTCCTCAAGAGACAGCCCTGATGGTCAGGACATTTGGGTCAATGGCTTTGGTCAAGGGGGTTAATCTGCTTTTGCCCATCTGTCATTGCATTCCTTCCCTCCTTCCCTGTGTTGCCCTCAGGAAAGGGCTTTGCAGACCTCAAAGTGCTCTAGAAATGGGAGCAATTATTATCATCATCATTCTGCCTCCTCTGGGAGACCTGGGAGACAGCCCTAGTTTACCCATGAGCAGCTGTCCAAGCAGAAATGAGCAGGAGGCTGGACTAGAAAGGGCAGGATGGCTGAGGTCACAGGGACAAGAGGCCAGGAAATTATCATACACACATATAGTCCTATATTCTGGGTGGGGTGAGGGTTAGGGATTAGCCAATAAGCAAACTAATAAGCATTTATTAAACACCAACTGTACCTCTAGCTCTGCACCAGGCTCTGAGAAACAGTCCCAGCTTTCGGCAAGCTTACATTCCATTGAATCACAGAATTCTGGAGTTGGAAGGGACCTCTAGCCCCACTTCCCTGAACTGGAATCCCTTCTGCAATAACTCTGACAAATGACCACCCATTCTTCAGATTCCTCTGGTGATAGGGAACTCACCACCTCATGAGGCAGCCCATGGGTGGCAGAGGGCCTAGTGCTTAAATCCCTGTCTCAGAGACTTTCTGCCTGGAGGATATTTTCATGTTCTCTGCCCTAGATAGTGGGTGATGAGTCCGTCTGGCCCTAGGCCTTTATTAGAGTTCTCTGTATTTGCAACTTACTCTGTTCCTATACTGTAAGTTCCATGAGGGTAGGAAACAGGCCTTCTCTAAACTCCACATTTCCTCTAGAGCCCAGCACTGGGCCCCTATATACAGTAGACACAATAAGTGGTTACTGAGTGAATTGTTAAATGGGTAGATTAATAGATGAATGGATAGTTTGTTGAATAGAGACATGTATAGATAGATTGATGAATGAATCAACGAATGAATGAATGGATGAAGGATGGATAGATGGATCTTTGGAAGGATGGATGGATAGATGAAATGACTGACAGATGGATAGATATATAATGGATGGGTGCATGAATAGATAGATGACTGGAAGGATGGAGGTTTGGATGAAATGATGTATGAATAGGTAAATCAATGAATGGATGGATAGATGAATGAATCAATGAATGGATGGATAGATGGATGGATTAATACAAGGAGGGATAGATGAATGGGTTGATGAATGGATAGATGATTAGAGGGATAGAGGGTTGGATGAATGTATTAATGGATGCATAAATGAATGAATCAATGAAAGGATGGATGGGTGAATAGAGTGATGAAGAAATCAATGAATCTGAGAATGACATTCAACTCACATGGTTATCTTAGTACCTAATCTAACCCATGTTACTGAGGATATCCCGTGTGCTTAACCCTGTGCTCAGCTGAAGAATCAATCAACAATGGAGAAGCTGAGAAGGGTGATTCTTGAGCCAACCCTGATGATACTTCTGTGGGTGGCCCCCAAAGCTGGTGATTTTTCTCCTATGCCTATTCTTTGCCCTATCCATGCTCATGGTCCACCAAAATCTCCTCCCAAACCAAAACTTCCTCCTACCGCTTCCTAAGGCTGCCCATTCCGCTTTGGGACAACTTTCGTTGTTATAAAGTTTGTTTTTTATACCTGAACCTTGGTACATGATCATTTTCTACAAAAGTTCCATGGGGTACCAAGAAATATGTATATTCTTTTGCTGTCCCATTTAGAAGATGCCATAAGTATTTTTAAACTAGTTTCTCTAGTAATTTGTTCAGTTTCATATTTTCTTTTTCATTTATCTTTCTTTTAGAATTATCCAAAATGGAAAAAAAAGCCAAGTGAAACAAAGTTTGTTTTTCTTGTTTCTCCCCCTAGAATGTGAGCAGGGACTGCATCTGCCTTTCTTTGCATTCTCAGAGCCCAGCATGGTGCCTGGCACACAGTATGTGCTGTTGGCTTGGCTTGGTTTGACTTGGCTTGACTCAGGTGGAGCAGAAATCTGCTTCTTTGCACCCAAATCTGCCCCCCAGCGGCCTCCCACCCCCACTGCCTCTTCATTTTGCCCAGGCTGCTTCTTGCTCACAGGGCTTGGATGAGACGTGAATTCCCAGTGCTATTCCTTCCAGTAGGCCTTGGCATTTGACTCTGCACTGAAGCATGGAGGGCTGCCCGAATCAGAGGGTAAGCTCCTTGAAAACAGGAGTGTTTGCATCCTTGGCACTCAGCGCAGTGCTCGGCCATGATGAATGCTGAATTCATGCATTCACACGGTGCCATCCTTCACTCATACCTTGGGTATGTTTGTGCTTCTCTGATTTTTAGAATATGTCCTTTCGTACACTGAGGTCCATACCTAATGATCATACAGCATTTGATATTTGCATGCATACCTTATCTGTGTTCTCTCCATGAGCAGTCTATGGAATGAGCTCCTTGAGGAAAGGGTCCGAGACTGACCTTCCTCCATCTCTGCCATAGGAATTAACAAAGGGTTGGGCAGATGAGGAGAGTTTTAGGAATGTGTATCTGGGGGTGGCTAGGTTGCACAGTGAATAGAGCACCGGCCCTGGATTCAGGAGGACTTGAGTTCAAATCTGAACTCAGACATTTGACACAATTACTAGCTGCATGACTTGGGCAAATCACTTAACCCCAATTGCCTTCCAAAAAGAAAAAAAAAAGGAATGTGTATCTATTCGAAGGTTGATGGGAATGAATGAATAGATGGATGGATGGATGGATGGATGGATGGATGGATGGATGGATGGATGGAT
>NW_027185850.1:27221365-27227409 GCF_028583685.1 Petaurus breviceps papuanus | reverse complement strand
GATGGATGGATGGATGGATGGATGGATGGATGGATGGATGGATGGATAAGTGGATGGATGGATGGGTGGGTGGATGGATGGATGGATGGATGGATGGATAGGTGGATGGATGGATGGGTGGGTGGATGGATGGATGTGTGGGTGGGTGGATGGGTGGATGGATGAAAAGCATTTATTAAGTACTTATTGTGTGTCAGAGAATGTCTAGGAATGCAAGTACAAACAAGCAAGACAATCCCTGCCCTTAATTAAGCTATTATTCTAAAAGGGGAAGACAGTATGTACAGGTGAATGGTGGTGGCCTGGGAAGGCACAGAGATGGTGAGTGGGGTCCTAGCTCAAGATGGCGGGGAGGGAGTGTCAGTTATAAGCACCCCTACAAGGCTACTCAGCAGGAAGATGTTTCCTGAGCCGAGGAGAGAATCGGGGAACCTCGGTTTGCCGAAACTCTTTTTAGTCCACTGAAACCAAGCCTGTAAACAGAGACCAGGACTCCCAGAACTAAGAAGGAGAAATGAGATGCAGACCTGGTCTGGAGACTCATAATCTCTTCTCCTGAAGCAAAGAAGTAACTCACGGATTAATAGAACTAACAGTTGGAAGGGGTCTTAGGTATCCTCCAGTTCAATCTCCTGATTTTACAGATGAGGAAACTGAGTCCCAGAGTGATTTTTTTTCCCAGAGTCATACAACGAATAACTAGCAGGGGAGGGATTTGAATCCAGGCCTTTGGACTCCGAAGTCCTTTTGCTGCTCTACTCTTGGAATTCATTCAGCCCTGTTGTGCCTCTCCTTCCCCTGCCTTTCGAATCCTCCCCATCTTTGAAATCGTCTTCCTTTGTGGTTGGGCTCAGCTGCTGCCACCTTTCGGAAGCCTTCCCGATTAGAAGTCACCTCTTCCTTTTCACACTCCTGGAACCTGGGTTCTCTTTCTCCCCATCACACTCTACATTCTGTCAGCATGATATTCACATAGTCCTAGCCCCCTTTGTCCTTTTCCTTATGAGACCCTCTGAGGGCAGGGGCTGGGCTGTTAACTGTGCATCCTCTCCTTCCCTTCCTAGTACAAGACCCAGCATCCCTCCATTCAGATACCATTTTCTCTGCCACAGAGTAACCCCCTGCAACTAACCTCATGATGTGCTTCTTTGTAATTAACTTAGCTGGGCTTTGCATGACAGATACAGCCTGAAACCAGGCCTGTCTTGAACACCTGCCCATGTGGTACCGATTTGGAGTATATTTCTTATATTAATCAATTAACAAGCATTTATTAAGCTTTTACTATGTACTGGGAGCAGCTAGATGGCACCATGGATAGAGCATCAGACCTGGAGTCAGGAAGACCTGAGTTCAAATCTGGCCTCAGACACTTACTAGCTGTGTGACCCTGGGTAAGTCACTTGACCCTATATGCCTCAGTTTCCTCATCTGCAAAATGAGCTGGAGAAGGAAATGGCAAATCCCTCTAGTGTCTCTGCCAAGAAAACCCCAGAATCACAAAGAATTGGATAAGACTCAATGACAAAATGCGCCAGGTACTATGCTGGGGATCCAGATACAAAAATGAAATTGGTCTTTGACAGTTTAGTGTAACCAAGATCTATACAAGATAAATACAAAATGTTTTGGGGTAGGGGAGATCAGGAAAGACTGCACGTAGACAGGGATGCTTGAGCAGAGTTTTGAAGGAGACAAGAGGCAGAGGTGAGGAGACTTTTCAGGCATGGGGGACAGATTGGACAAAGGCCCAGAGAGGGATTATGATGATGATAGTAACAGCTAGCATTTCTATAGCATTTTAAGGCTGGAAAAATATTTTACAAACATTTACTCATTACATCACAACCACCCTGGGAGTTAGACTATTATTATCCCCATTTTATAGCTGAGGAAACTGAGGCAGAGATTAGGTGATCTGCCCTGGGTCACACAGCTAGTGAAATGTTGAGAATGCATTTTATCAAGAGTCTTCCTGACTCCAGACTCTATTTTCCCACCCAGCTCCCCCTAAATACAACATCTTTTATGGGGAACGAAAAGAGGCTGGTTAAAAGAAAGGAAATAATGGTGTAATGAAGTTTGAAGGGCTGGTTAAGGCCAAATTGGAAAGGGCTTAGAAGTTTCTATGTTATCCTGGGGGTAATAGGGAGCCACCATAATTTATGGAGCAGAGGAGAGACATGGTCAGACCTATGCTTTAGGATTCTATCCCTGGATAGAATGCCTGCTCCATGTGGGTGTGTGGCTGACTCATTTGGGGGTTTGCAGCCTGTGATGGAAATGCAAATTTAAAGATCTTTGCTGCCCCTAGGCCCTGTGATTGGCTTAAGAGACTCTGAGAACCTTCCTTGATTTGAAAATATACTCTGCCTCCTAATAGGCTGAATGTGGTCACATGGAGCCTGTGGCAGGGGGCTTGGTTTTCAGGAATGCCCACACTTTTATGCTGTGTGATTGGGCAGTGGGTCAAGAGGGTGGTTACATTATCTGACCCAGGAGAAGGCTATATAATCCCTGATGTGAGGCTTTTCTTTGGGGCTCACTTTGAGAAATGTTCTGTGATTTGATCAGATGAGACTCTGGGAAGCTGTTGTTGAGAGCCCCCCGGCTTTGAAAAACACAGATGTTGATTTGGTATGGATGTAATGGTTGGACAGTTTGGAAACCTGTCTACTTGATCTGTTTCTCTGTCTTAATAATTCTGTCTGTATACTCTGAAGTTCAGGGTGCTGACCTTTTTCCCCTGAACTAGGTAAACAATACATATTTGACTGATTAAAGTAAGCTTGTTAACCCATTTTGAGTTGCTTTCCTTTAACAAAGCAGATCTAAGAGCCTGTGTTGGCAGCCACCCTGGGGACGCTGGGGTGCTTGCTGATACACAGCCCCAGATGAAATGTCAACTCCTCAGCACTTAGGAAGTAAATGCTTGTTAATTGACCGTTAGCTTGTGCTTGCCTGGCAAAAGGAGGCTTCAGGGTCTGAGGGCTCCTCCATGCCAGGGCTGAGGCATTGAAGGATGATGTCAGTGGTTTTCATAATATCCGGCTGCACTGAAAGGACTGAGCCAAGGCTCAGCTAGGGGACCACCTCCTCCAGGAAACCTCCCTGGCTCTCCCTCCCTACAGATGGAAACTCCCTCACTCTTGCACCCAGCTCAGTAAATGTGCATAGGGGAAAAGCTCCGTAATTGCCAGGTTTATCCAATTGAGGCCCCTCTTGGCCCT
The DNA here is from genome assembly GCF_028583685.1 of Petaurus breviceps papuanus. Lineage (NCBI taxonomy): Eukaryota > Metazoa > Chordata > Mammalia > Diprotodontia > Petauridae > Petaurus > Petaurus breviceps. The sequence goes on along the minus strand of NW_027185850.1, from coordinate 27,224,179 downwards.
GAGCCGGTCCTCCTCAGGGTCTCCCTGACCTGCCAGAGTGGGCCTTCCAGCCCCAAACCCCCCTGGCTGATGTTTGTTTGTGCAGCTGCTGGGGGATGGAGTGGGGGGAGGGCCATTCAGCCTGACTTTGGGCAGTCACCTGGCTGGGGAGACCCTGATGCATGGGCCTCTCTGGCCAATGCCCAGCTGGCTGGGGAGGGAAGAGCCCCAGCTGCTATTCCTGTGGCTGTTTGAAAGGGAGTCACCTCGTGGGGGCACAGATTCTTAGCTAGACCTGGAGTCAGGAAGAGCTGCCTTGAAACTTTGGCGCCTGAAGAGAGGATGGAACAGAATGAGGAGAGAGCCAGAGCAAGGAGGCCAATTACAGGGTTATTGTAATAGTCCCAGTGAGAGAGTGAGGGCCTGACCTAGCATGGTGACTGCATGAGTGGATGTCTAAGCCATATCCAAGGCATAATGGGATTCCTGCTCAGGCAAGATCTAGACCAAACCCTCTGAGGTCCCGGGCTCCCAAACTGCAGAGCTGAAAGGACATTGAAGCGCTCCAAGCAATGTCCAATGAGGGGAAGTGACTTCCTCAAGGTCACACAGCGAAACTGTGGCAAAGAAGAAAATTGGCCCCAGGTTTGGTGCTCTTTCTACCACCCCAGGCCTCTCTAACTGTGCGAACCTACCTGGCTTTGAGGCTTGAATAGGGGACTTTGGAGGTAATGAGGTCCTGTCTCTAGAAGTCTCCAAACTGAGGTTACAGGACCACTTGTGAGGAGTGTTGTAAAGGGCACCTGCCATAAGCCCCAAGTCAGCCAGTCACTGCCAGAGGCTCCTGGTACCCCAGAGACTCTCCTGTCCTCTGACCCCAGAAGGCCCTAATCCTTCGGGATCAAAGTTGCTGAGAGGCCAGTTTCTGCTTACAGTGAAAGAGGAGCCTTTCTCTCCAGGGGATGGAGGCTCCAGTCCAGGTGGGTTAGGTGCTGCTGAGGGCCCAGCCAGCTCTGAGCCCCTCTCTGCTTGGAGCTCTGCCTCTGGCTGCTGCCCGCTCCTTCTCCTTCCTGGTCAGCCCAGTACGTCCAGGGAGCACCCTGCTTACTTGTAATGAGGAGAGCCTGAGCTTTCATGGCACAGCCCCAGTCCTCCCAACCTTGGGCTTGTTTGATGGCTGAGGACAACCGCGGTGTGGCCCAGATTTTACAGGAACAACAGACAGTGTAGGAGTAATTCACTATTTAATTCAGTGCCCCTATGGGGCAGTGGACTCAGTTCTGAGCACCATGGTGTAGAAAGGACATCGATAAACCGGAGAGCATCCAGAGGAGGGGGAAGGGCCTGGGGGCCATGTCACACAAGCCTCAGCTGCAGAGACTGAGCATGTCTGTAGTGAAGAGGAGGGGACAGCAGGAAGGGTGGTGGGGAGGTGGGGGAGGGACACGACTCTACTCAAGTATGTGAAGGGATCCGCTGAGTTCTCCTTGGCCCCAGGAGCAGCCACAGGGGCACAAGGCAAAGGAAACCAGCACCTACTATGCCAGGCCCCAGGCCTGCACCTTCCCAATGAACCATCCCTGCTCTGAAGCGAAGCTTCCTGAAGGTGAGGCCTGGCTGAAAGGGCTGGCCTGGGGCCCCCTCCAGGCAGAGGCTGGCCCACCACTCAGCAGGTGTTCAGAGATTCCTCTGGTTGGACATGGTGGCCACTGAAACCCCTCCCAACTCTCCGATTTTCCTGTTGTGTGACTCCTTAATACCCCCAGCTCTGACCTTGCCAGTTCTAAGACCTCCCCAGCCCAGCCCGCTGCCTGTTCCAAGGACCTTCACAGGATTTGGAAACATCAGGAATTGAGAACATTCTGAGAAGTCACAAGCTAAGGGAACAAGCAGATGGTGCCCAGGAGGATCAGAGAAGAGCTCTGCTGCAGAAGCTTAGGCTCCACATTCACTCTGAACACACATCTCTGTGTCTCACTGGGGGCGTCTGACCAAGTGTGTCTCCTCCCCCATTAGGGCCTTTTTGGCCAGCAATGACCAAGAGGGGAGAGGGAGCCTGAGAAAGCTGCTGAGCTCCCACAGGGAGTGTGATTTACTGAGTGCCAGACAGGGCAGGCAGGCTGGATGGGAGCAGGGTTCACAGACAGATTAGAGAAACAGCTCCGGTCCCCTGGTGCCTTTAGGCCCCTGACCGATGCTCTACCAAGCAAGTCTGGGCCTGCCCCTTCTTCCCTTTGTCCTCACTACCCCTCCCTGGTCTCTTCCTCAACTGTCTTCCCTGGCTCTCCCACCCCTTTCCCTGGGCATGGCTCAGCTCCTGGGTGATGGAGCCGGAGGGTCGCCCAACCAGGGACTTGGTGGCCCGGCTTGCCCCCTCCTTGCCAGCATGGTCTCTAGCTGTGATCTAAGTTTCCTGGCACGGAGGTATGTGAGAAAGGGGCTGAGCCTACAATTCCTCACCTTCCCCAGGGTCCTTAGAATTACATTGTCTGAACACACCAGGCTGAGTCACATTCCTCTAGGAAATCTGTTTGTTAATCATGCAAAGTGGGAACAGGCAAAGACAGCTAAGGACTGGGAGGGGCCTTAGAACAGGGGATGTCAGAGATGGGAGGGGCCTTAGAACAGGGGATGTCAGAGCTGGGAAGGGCCTTAGAATAGGGGATGTCAGAGCTGGGAGGGGCCTTAGAACAGGGGATGTCAGAGCTGGGAAGGGCCTTAGAACAGAGTGTCACAGCTGGGAGGGGCCTTAGAACAGGGGATGTCAGAGCTGGGAGGGCCTTAGAATAGGGGATGTCAGAGCTGGGAGGGGCCTTAGAACAGGGGATGTCAGAG